>NC_022031.1:1411275-1428045 GCF_000317375.1 Microtus ochrogaster
CTCTACAGTGTGCTCTATCTTCAAATGCTTGAGCGCTCTACAGTGTGCTGTATCTTCACATGTTTGAGCACTCTACAGTGTGCTGTATCTTCACATGCTTGAGCGCTCTACAGTGTCTCTATCTTCACATGTTTGAGTACTCTACAGTGTGCTATATCTTCACATGTTTGAGCACTCTACAGTGTCTTTATCTTTCTTCACATGTCTGAGCGCTCTACAGTGTCTCTATCTGACAAGTCTGAGCACGCTGGTCCTTCACCTCACCTTCCTAAGGCACCAGCAGTCTGCAGGCTACCTCTGTAGCAGCTGTTGTGGACTGCCCGCCCCGCAAGTCTCCAGGTGAAGTGACTGTCCCTTCCATAAGCACTGTGCTGTTAAGAGCATTCTGACATGATTTTATACTCATTTGTCTTTTTTTGCAAATCCATCCCTCCCCTGTGGTGCTGTAACCTCTCAGAAGCAGTGAGAAGTCCCAGGGGCTTTTGCTAACTAGTATACCAGAGGCCTAAAAATATAAAACCGATAAGCTATTTATTGCAGATTCTGCTAAAAGCACTTATGTGAAGAGGTAGAACAAATGGCTGAGGTATACACGGCAGTGCCTGGAAAGTACCTTCCTACATGTTGTTAGCATCCCGGTGATAACGCAATCTTCCGACCAGTCACAGGCAGACTGCACGCTTTTCCAGCAGATTCAGAAACTCTCACATCTACAACCATCACAAGTGAGTGTTTAGAAAGGGTTGTCTTACCTGTTCCATTAGAGCAGGCTGGGGAGGAGATACTGACTTGTGGTGGGGTGGGAGGATAGCGAGGCAGTGGAAGCTACTTTTGGGTTCATGAGAATGTTCTGAAGCTGACTGCAGGGTTGAATGCCTCTGGCTACACTGACAGCCACCGTGCTGGACACTGAAAATGAAGGCGCTATATGACGTGAGAATGCTACCTCCATAGCTTGCTTTTCTAAGAAGAATGGAGCACACCAGGAGAACACAGCCCTCTGAATCAACTAAGCAAGGTGCATATGGGTTCACAGAGACTGACACAGTGAGCACAGGGTAGACATGGGTCTGCACCAGGCTTATATATATAAATATATATATATTAGCTTAGTATTTCTATGATTCCTGACTGTGAGAACGAGTCTCAGACTATTGACTGCTCTCTGTGCTCTTTTCCTCCTGTCAGGATATGACATATGAAACTTCCATATGAAAAGTCTTGCTTCATCTTATTATATTTTATTTAGTCACATTGGTTGTTATGTCTTAGAAGCCTGTTCTTTTCTAAAGGGGAGGAGAGGTGGGAGGAACTGAGTAAAAGAGGGAGGGGAAACTCTAAACAGAATATATTCTATGAGAAAATAAACCATTTTCAAAAAAAGAAATGATGTCTTACATAGGGCTTTTGGTGCTCTGATGAATACCATGACCAGAAGCCAACTGGGGAGGAGAGGGTTTATTTGGCTTACCTTTCTATACTGCTGTTCATCGTGGAAGGACATCAGGACAGGAACTCAAACAGGGCAGGAACCTGGAGTCAGAAGCTGATACAGAGGCTGTGGACGGGAGCTGCTTACTGGACTGCTCAGTTTGCTCAGCTTGCTTACTGATAGAACCCAGGACCAGCAGCCCAGGGATACTGCTACACATAATGGGCTGCGCCCTCTCACACAAATCACTAATTACGGAAATGCCCCAAACTTGCCTACAGCCTGATGTTACAGAGACATTTTCTTGACTGAGGCCCCTCCTCTCAGATGACTCTAACCTGTATCAAGCTGACGTAAACTAGCCAGCACAAATGGTTTATTAAATTCATCACAGTCACAAAACTGCCATTACAGCAAGCCAGTGCTTTTCATAAGCACACACAAATATAGGCAGATAAAATAGATCTCTTGTACTAAGAGAAAACAAAGTTACCACAGCCTGTACTGTTTGTAGTCTCCTAAAGGAAAGCTGGCACATCAGGCCCACTCTCCCTGTCTACCGCCCAGGCGGAGGGCAGAAACTAGACGATATGTCACCTTTGTTTACAGTATCCCCGTCTCTCTTCTTTCTCTGTTGTTACAGAGACCCTGGATCCAGTCAGCTGCGATCTAGTGAAGATCAAAGAGAGCCAAGAAGGGAACCACACAACCCTGACAGTGCAGGCCAGGCTGGTTCCATATACAGCAAGTCTATTGATCTCTAAGTCAAGACAGTCAGGTTCCCTGATACAGAACTCTGTATGAAGCCTTTAGAACAAATAAGGCAGGTCTGGAATAGACACCCTGACCCTTAATCACACGGTGTCTTGTATTTACCATCTAGGATGTGACTGCCGGCCACATCCTCCCAGGAAGATCTTCAGGGAACTGTGTTTACCGCACACCCCACTACTTTATCTTCCTTGCACAAGCATTACTAATAAGCATTCGGCAAAGAGTTAACTATGGCTTCGTGTCAGATGGCCTATCTTACAGTCTCAGATTATTAAAGACTGACTTTTGTTTTGTTTCCTTTAGTGACATCTTTGGGCATGACTCACTGGGAGGAATGACAAAATCTACAGGTTATCTCATGACTGACCATTTGTGGTTATCTTACGACTCTTTGAACTTCCTTGTCAAAGGACTCAATCTTGAACAATTCAGCCCTCACTTAAGCAGAAGCAGCAACCTTTAACATCAGTCGGTGCTTGCCCTGGGAACGTATCTGGACTTTTCCCTAAGTTACCCAGACATACCACTTAGTCTGCATGGACTGACATATACTTACAAACCACAATTTGATGTCTATCTCATGGCTAACTCTCTCTTCTAACATAACCACAAACACCATTTTTATCGGGGAAAAGGAGGAAACAATCTCTTTCTGCAACATGTCCTTATAATGATCACACACCCCAAAAATTATGGGCTCTTTGCTAGTGAAATCTAATGATTAGTCACGAAGTTCAAAGTATAACTGGAAAGCTTCTAGCTACATGGCATTGGCTAAGATAAATTACAGAGAGAACTATGTATATATACAAAAATATTCTCAGAGAGCAGCATGCTAGCATACAATAACAGAACAGCAACAAAACCTTCCAAAAGAAATGCCCCGTGCTACTGCTGACAGCTCTAGGTAAGGAAGCAGCTCCCCGGTTCTCACGCTGGCCACCTGCCTGGGCTCTTCCTAACACAGTTACTCCTGTGCAGCCTGGGATGTCTCTCTTCAAACGTGCCTCTAACATTCTTGGTAAGGCTCCCTCTTTCCCTGTCTTTAATTTCTATGCAGTTTCATGAGACACAAATGTTCTATTACCTGCTGTGCAAAGAGGGTGGATTCTCCCCACCCCCTATCAGGCACACAGACCAGACCCTTATCTTCATTAGCTCCATCTACTGGAGCTGAGGAGACACTTTGGGGAATTACCTGAGGAAGTGCTGCTTCTTTGGGGAGTGGAGCTGCCCTCTGGGGAGACAAGCTCTTTTAACTATTCTCTGAGCCATAATCTGAGTCGCTCTTCTGGGATGAGGGGAAGGTCTGTGCAAGCCGCTGTGGCTTGTGCTTCCAGCTGGGGTTCCAGAGTAGAAAAAATAAAACCTGGTCTCCAGCCTGGCTGCAGCTAGCAATGGGCAGTGTTTGGGCCTCACCTGTCAGTGATCTTATTCCATCGATTAATGCTTCTCGGAGCTTAGCAACATGTCCAAGGAGTGTCTTTGCCCAAGTTTTCATCCAGGCCCCACTATTCTTCTCTATATGAACGCATATACTGACAAGACGCTTTAAAGAGCAGTGTGAGATTGCATCTTATTTTCCTGCCTGGACAGTGTGTTGGGCCGTATGTTGACAGTCTCTGTAGTTCAGCTCTCCCTGATAGCGCATAACGAAAGTGAACTCAGATGGGTTCAATCATTGACATATCAGCTAAAAATATACAGAAAAGGCTGAAGATAAAACAAAACAGACCCACAACGCTAGTGACTCTGGCTAATGGTTATGACTTTATTAGTACATTTCTGGCTTCACTTTTCAGCAGGGAGACTAGAAAATTAATATGGGCAGGGTGAGTATAAAATTAATATATGCCACATACTGTGATCCTGTGCAGTAAATCTAATTGCACACAGAGCCAGAGAGCGAACAGAAGACACGGTACACGCTGATTGATTTTCCTCATCGAAGCCTGCAAGATTTCATTTCAAGTAAACCCCATCATTAAAGAGACAGCATATCTAAGAGTGAATTCTATGTGACACTTGTCCTGATCTAAGGTCCTGTGCCGTGACAGCAATCCATTAAATGCCAAACTTTCATCTAACTATCGTAGACCTCCATAATAATTTTATACTCATTCATCTATGAATAAAAGCTTTTAATGTACAGAGAGAAATGATTTAATCGTAAGTGTATATGATTCTGAGTAATTCCCCATAAGAAACAAAAAAAATTGTAATTATGTCCAACTAGTGTTTGTAAGACAAATAATTGAGAAGAAATTACCATTTTGCCTCAACTTTAGTATCATAATATTAGCTTCCGAAACTTCAATATGCATTTGCTGAATGGCAGCAGGATGTTATAACTAGCATGACAATGGCATGCAGTAAATACCACACAGAAACAACACGGAGGAAGACTCCCAGCACCGACACCATCCAACGCTCAGAAGTGGACCAACATTCCCCTTGAGTCTCAGACTCCCTTTAAAATGTCCTTTAAAATGACAAAACAAAGACTGTCACACGCTTCTGTGCAAATAGGGAAACTGAGGCTTAGCGGTTCAACAACACTCGGAGGACTGGCACGCTAGCTAGAGCCAACTTTCTGCAGTTGATTACTCGCCTGGAGACTGGCTTGTTACTTCTGAGCACCCACTGTGTAACAAACCCCATGGGGACCTGGACAGAGGCTATGGCTCTCCTGTCTTGATGCCACTGACCCTACTTAACATAGGGCCGAATCAACATGCACATGGCGGTCTATATACACATTTATTTTTATTTGTGTATAAACAATAAATAACCCCCTCCCCCGCCAAAAAAAACCCTGAGGAAAGGTACCTTAAAGTTAATGAAGCTTAATCATTTGCTTTAAAACTTAAGCACGTGGCTTAATGTTCCTCCTCAATGCTCAAACTAGAATGCATGATGGTGCTTCAATTAAAATTGACATTCCAAATTTAAAAAGTCCTTTCACATTTTGCAATGAAGCATTTAATCATCTAGCAAGTGGATGAGAATTTAATCACAGAAACGATCTACTTTGTGTGCTCAAATGTCATAATTTATCTAATGAAACAAACCATAGGTTTAAGCATCCATAGCGAGAACTATGGAATTTGCTGGCAAGATCCTCTTAAAATTAAGTTGTAAGCTTTACGTATCTAAGCTCACAGGAATCTAAGGCCCCAAGGCCTCTCTGCCTTCTCAAGTCAGAACTTTAATTTGAGGTCTCTTTTTTACAAGGACAACCATCGCAAAGTGCCAAGCCATGCGAGAGAGGACCAATACTTAGTCATGAAGCCAAAGGAAAAAGCACCAGCTGTAGGTGTAGTCCAGGCTGGCATCAAACTCATTCTTCTTCTGCCTCAGCCTCCTGAGCACTGGACTACAGTGGAAATCAATATGATGGGTCTCCCACACTGCCTTTATCCTTCTTCGTCCACAGGTTATTAACAATACGAAAGGCAGAGCACAAGGCAGACGTCCCCTCCAGGTGGGAGCTCAAACAACAGAAAAGCAGGCACCATACTGAGAAACCCATAAACCAGTGAAAAGAAAACGTAGGCGTCTGAGTCAGTCAGCCATGACTGATTCCGAATCACATTTCTCCCGCCCTACGTCAGTCAGCCATGACTGATTCCGAATCACATTTCTCCCGCCCCTGCTGCTGTGCTGGGTGACCTGACAGGTCCCGGGCACAGGAGAAACGAGCACTTACCACAGTGCAGTCCCTGCTAGATGCAATAAGCAGAATGGGAAAATGAGACGTCTGAGGAGCCTCGTTTATATAAACCCCTGTCTGATGTCCACGCACAGCACTTAAGCTCTGCGAAGTCACCGAGTCCCAAACTGGCACACAAGTAACTGCAGAGGATGCATCTGCCGTGGGTCTTTAAAACAATATCAACTAGAATCCCAAGTCTTTTGCTCAGGTCTCCCATGGTTGCTAGCTTATTTTACATATATAAGGCTTTAGCAACGTATAGAAAAAACTTTTAAAAAACAAGTTGAGAAGAGGGCTAAAGGGAGGGTTTTATTTCAGAAGTTTCTGCCTTTGTCACCAGGAGCACCCTCATTAGAAAGATGCGGGAACGAAGGTAGTAAGCGCACCTTGAGACAAATCCTAGTCTATAAAGTTACACAACTTCACAGAAAACAGTGAATGCTTCTGAATCTAACATCGCCTTTTGACCTTTTACAGAGACATCGGTCAAGCTTCTGCCAGCTAGCCCATACTGTTGGCTGTGATTGCCAGTCGAGACGCTGTCCTAGTTGCTCTCTGTTGATGAGACAGAGCATTCTGACCAACAGTGACTTGGAAAGGGTTCCTTTGGCTTATCTGTCCTCCGTCACAATCCACCACTGAAGAAAGTAAGGGCAAGACCTCAAGGTGGGCACCTGGTGCAGGAGCTGAAGCAGACTCCAGAGGGCTGGGGCTTACTGGTTTGCCCCACATGGCTAGTCTACTATTAGATACAGCGCAGAGCCACCTGCCCTGGGGTAGAACCGCCACAGTGGGCGGGGGCGGGGCCCTCCCACATCAGGGAAGTGTATGGCAGACCAGTCTGCAGGCAAATCTGTTTGGAAGCAATTCCTCAATGGACATTCGCTCATCCCAGAAGACTCTAGCTTATATCAAGCTGGCAAAATACTAACCAGGACATATGTCAAAGGCTCTTTCCATATGTTGAAACAGTCTCTGAATATCATTCTAAAAATTATGAACTACTGTGTATTTTTTAAACTTATTTTTTTATTGATTCTTTGGGAATTTTACATCATATACTCCAATCCCACCTATCTTCTAGCCCTTCCATATCTGCCTTCCATCCTTGTAACCTTGCCCAACAAAAAAAAATTAAAAATTAAAATTATTAAAATTAAAATCTTGCCGACCCTCTGAGCAACGACCTGCTCCTCCATCAATAGCAGACATCTCCCATACAGTCACACAGCTGTCATGTCTCCAGTTCCCCCCCGACTTGTCCACTTCATTCCTCCGTCTTTCCTGCCCCACCACTGCACACTCAGTAATTGTGATGGCGTGGGAGCTTCTGTGTACCATGTAGTATATCAGTTACTTAAACAGCTTTACACGCAAACTCATTGCAACGAGTTCTTGGCACTCTGGTTTCTCGTATAGCATCAATACTGGACCCTCACTAAAGCTCCTCTTGCTGTTACCCTGAGCCATGGAGATACTGCAGCTACAGTTCTGCAGGACGAGTCCCTTCATGAGCTCCAGCAGGTCACTGATGGGTAGATATTAGAGTGGACCAACTCAAAACCTGGATATGGGTCAGTCTGGGCCACTGAGAGTGACCCCTCAGGCAAGGGGTAGCCAGCTCTTCTATGCCCTTGCCATCAGGGTCAGCTCTGCCAGGCCCATGGTCAGGAGTGAGGGACAGGACCAGGTCTTCTGCCGCCGTGGCTAGTGAGGGGTGGAGTCAGCTCTCCCAGGCCACATCACTGTTCATTGTGCATTTTCATATCCCTCGTCACTTCTTTGTGCCAAAGCAAGCAGCGTCCATTTTTAAAACATGAACTATTGTGAATAACTTTCATATATTTTTGTGTAGAGCATTTAGCATCCCAGAGAAGCACTACTTCCCTATTGAGAGTGACGTGACTCTTCCACCTCTAACTGGAGCATCTCTAGGTGACAAGGAAATTTTTGAACACCAAACACAGCTGTTGTATAGTTAAAATAAGCCTAAAACACAGTGTTGATGACAACAGTGTCAACAGTCACCATCACTACAGTGTTCCCAGAACCAACCGTGAGCCTGATGTCTTGCAGGGTTCTTCCTGTGCTTCCCATCACACCTCTTATGAAACAGGCATTACTTCCCACTTTAACCACAAAGTAACTAGTCTAAGGCCATGCTCTATCCATTGATCAAACTCTCAAAATCATTGGGAGGAGGGCCTGATGACACATGTCTATGATTCCAGCTATCCAGGAGGCTGAAGCAGGAGGATCTCAAGTTCAAGGCCATCTGGGATTCAGAAGGAACATAGCTAGGATCCTTAGAAAGATCTTGTCTCAAAATAAAAAATAGCGGGGTAAGGTGGTACATGCCTTTAATCCCAGTACTTGAGAGTAGAGGCAAGAGGATCTCTGTGAATTCTACATGAGAGGCCAGCCTGGTCTACACAGCAAGTTCTGGATAGCCAGGACTACATAGCTAACCCTATCTCAAAAAAAAAAAAAAAAAAAAAGCCTGGGGTGCATGCAGCTCAATGGTAGAGCACTTGCCTAGCATGTGGGAGGTCCTTAGGTTCAACCCTCAGTACTGCAAAAATAAATAAATGAACACAAGCTTTTTTTTTCCTAGACAACCACTGGATGGTACTGCAGACCTGCAAGCTTCTATTCCCTAAAAGACATGAATCTACTTGTGTGATCTAGTAGTGAGTCTTGGAGTGCTACCTGCCAGGTAGATGGGAGGTCCTACAGGTCACCAGCTTACAAACAATGACACAGTGACAACAGCAGCTGCCACCACTACAGGAGGCACTGATTCACTGCTGTAGCTTAATATCCACAAACACTTGCTTTTTCCTTCAGAGTTTCAGCAATCCTGGTGGGTGGCATCTTTCTCTGAATCAGGATGTGAAATCATCCTTAATTTGACAGTAATTGAGCTATACTTTTTCTTTACATATCTGATCAAAATATATCTTTGAAAGTCTACAGATAATTAAAACTCCAGGGAGGATTTGAGGAAGCTTATAGATGTATTATATTATCCACAATAGAGGAAAATATGAGTCTTTAAAGATCATTGTTTGGCACATGGACCTGCTATTCTTGAGATTATTTTGTGTTACACAAAGACCAATGTCTTTGCTGGGAGAATCGGAATTAATTATGGCCTCAGCTCTACACATAAGTGCTGTCAGCATCTCTGCCGTTCTCGGAAAACAAAGACAACTCCTGCCTAAGTTTCAAATAGAGGCTGAAATTAAGGCACTATGAAAATATTTGCCGGATAAAACAAATACCAAGATCAAAGCTGCTATGGCACTGAGTGGATATTAATTACCCACTAATCCCTTTGTGTTTCAAGCTTACTGTGTGATATTCCTCGGCGCTCCTACCAGTTATCAGAGAATCATTTAAATTCATAAGGGAATAAGCAGAGCTAATAATATCATGAATTTTACAATAATATTCAAGTAATACTGATGAGGATCAAAATAATCATCTGTCTCTGCTCTTTGGATAAACAACAAAGATGATAATGTCACGTTAAGGGTTTAACTCGTCACCCACGGTGAAGGAGACCTTGCATCAAAGAGCCGAGATTCCAGGTCAAAGCACTAAATAAATGGTTTTGAAGCGCAGACTCGATCAACCCCTTTCCCCTCATATGTTCAAGCAATGAAACTATAGGCTTAAAAATATTCTGACTATCATTTCCAAACTTTTACTTGAAAAGCATGTCTGCAACTCAGCAACAGACCTATCTCCCATGACCGAGACGCACCAGCAGCTGTTATCCGCGTTATCCGCTAACACCTTCTGGAGAGGAACTTCCGGGCTCGGGCCTGCGCACAACGGAATGGGAAACAGTGGCACAGTCAAAGTCCAATCCAATGTTCTCAAGTGGATCACGCATTCAGGATAATGAACAGACAGGCGTTCATGGCAGACTGGTCCCAGGCAGTGAGAAGGAAGATGGCATGCTGACATACGGTAGTGTCCTTAGCAGGGATGGGAGGCTCAGGAGGGATTTACTCCCCTGGACAATAAACGTGAACCATCTGGTTGATGCTGATTTTAAGGAGGACATGGGGTATGGAGGTAGAAGAATTTGATGGGTGTCTAAAATTTAAGAATCAAGATCTCAGGGGGGAAAGATTAAAATACTAAGTGAGATTAGGAAACTCATCAGTTTTCTGTAAATGGCCAGGGCATACATATTTCAGGTTTTGGAGGCCACTGGTTCCCTCACAACTCCAACACTGCCACTGCAGCGCAAAGGTGGCTGAGAGACCTAGCTGGCCAACAAAGGCACGGCTGTCTCAATAAACCCAATTCACAGATAACAGGTCCCAAAAGGTGTTACTGTCAACCTTGAGTCACATGACAAACAAAAGTCTAGAAGTAGATAGGGTCACCAACAGAGAACACACATAAAACAGGTTTGTTTGTGGCAAAATCTGAAAACACAATTCTGAAATTCTGTTCAGTTCACTATGGATGCATTCTGTGTGCAGAGTGTGCAGTGAGGCTCAGAGGAAGCCCCAGGCTCTAGGTCATACTGTGTGTGAAATGGGGCAAGTTAATTAACCTCTGAGCCCAACTGCTCTGACTTCAAATGGCAATGATGATGGCTAGGAGTGGGCCAAAGGACACATCGACAGCAAGCCTCAAGATTGGTGCTACTGTTAGCTCCTCCTTTTATGAGCTAAGTGCAAAGCAGCACTGTCAAACAACACAGCTGGGAGGTGGTGAAGAGTCTCATGGCCTGAGCAGTTGGTCCTAGAAACCCTCACCAGTAACCATGCTCACACCTCAAATGTCACGTGAGTACCGGATGACAGAAAGGAAGCTTTCACTGCTGTGGGCAGAAAGAACCTGTGTGGCCACTGTCCAGACCTCTGGAGCAATGGGCTATGAGGATGGAGCCAAGGATGGTCTTGGCCAAGGCACTCTCCCCACGGGATTTGCAGTAGAGATTTAAATGCAGCCCAGAACAACTCTGCTGATTTCTTCTAGGCTACCCCCCTGCCCCCCAAGGAGTAAGGAAAGGAGGAGGCAGGGGCTCTCCACATGCTTGCCTGCTTCTTCTTTCTTCTGTGTATTCTAGTTGAGCTTGGGGACCATGGCAAGTTATGTTCTCCCAGGCATTTAGGCAGAATTAGGAATAGAGTTCAGGAAAATAGAGCAGAAGAGGGCTCTGCAAAGGCCTTTTTTATTCAAGCAGCTACTGTTGATCCGCTAGGGTCCTGCTGGCGGAGCTTGCCAAGGCCTCCCTGGCTTCCCCAGCCCATTCTCACATGATCTTCTCCACACTTACATTAGCATTCACTTCTGCTCCCCTCTGTGAGAGAAGGCTCACTTGATTGGTGGGACTTGATTGGTGGGACTGGAGCCATTTTGACTTTTTCCCTTTCCATGTCTAGTAAAGGGCTTTACATATTAGAGAACCATTAACTACAAAACAACAAAGGATTTAAGCTGTAAGTAAAAGCAATGATTTCACCAGTGTTACGAGTTTCCCCAACACTTCTGAGAAGTTTAACGGTCACATGGAGGGCACCTGTTATTTAAACCCATCAATTACCATCAATTATTGCTAATTGGAATTAAAGCCAGGTTTCAATTTTTCTAAAAGAATCTGAATGCTGGCAGATTTTACTTTACTCAGAAAATAGATTAAGTGTTTATATCTTAACACACAAAGGACATTACAGCTCAAGACAATACACAGGGTTGTCTTTTATAAGGGCGAACAGCCTGATGAAAAACCAGCTTCTCTCCATAAGGATTTCACACAGCTTTATAGCCACTTCCCTCATGATTATCAGCATCTCAAATAGACATCATGGTGAAGGGCTCAACAAATGCTTCTGTTTGGCTGAAAAAATCACAGTGCAGAATAAAACAAAACTCTCCATTGAGAGCTATGCTAACGCCAGAGATTACAACATCCAGATTTTTCAGCAAGATGCAAAGCAAGATTCTATGTAGGTGGGCCAGGCCCAGCGAGACCAAAAGTACCTGCAATTACGTGGAAAACTTTCTCTGTGCATGCCTTTTTCAGAAGACAGTCTGAAATTGTCATCAAACCTAGTCTATCACCTCCCCAGATCAAAGTGAACCTTGGCAGTCAGGCCAAAGTGGGGGCTCGGGAGGGGGAGGTGGCTAAGTCAGTGAACACAAGTACGCAGACCTAAATTTAGATCCTCAGTATCCATGTCCAAAGCTACATGTGGCCACTCACTGCAGCTCAGCCCTGGGGCATCAGTCGGATCCCTGCAGTTTGCTACCTAGCCAGTCTAGCCAGACTTGAGGGCCCCAGGTTCAGTGAGAGAGTCTGTCTCAAAAAAAAAGTAGAGAACACACACACACACACACACACACACACACACACACACACGCACACACGAACACACACTATTTTGAACTCTTGCTTTAGAAAAGAATAAAGAGTAATCGATTATTAGTTTAAAATAAGCAAATATTTACGCTTCTGTGCCAGGTCATTGGCATTAGGTCCAAGCTTAAAACTGTATATGACATATGAGCTCACAGAGACTGTGGCAGCGTGCACAAGGTCTGACCAAGTCTAAGCCAGATGAGGTCCTGCCGCTGAGGAAGTAGAAATAAGCTCCCATCCATAATCCAGAAGAATCTTGAATTAATAACCACTTAGAAAGGAAAAATCAGTTTTCCAATTGAGTCTCATTTAGGTACACAAAGCACACATAAGGGCAGGCTCCGTGCTCACCAGTAGATGGCCCACACAAAGTGAAGTCACTCATAGTTCTGGAGGATTTGTTTCACAATGCTGTCTCCCCCACCCCACTGCACATGTGGTTTCCGGTTATGTGTTCCCAGCATCTGTATGTGTTTCTTCAGCTTTTTCTTTGACTTTCCCCCCATTTGTTTATTTTGTTCCATCCTGACTTATTTTTATTTTATCTTATTGTATTATCTTCTTGGGTGCTTGTTTGTATTCTAATGAGAGAAAGGAAGGGCGACAATTTGGGTGGGGAAGTAGGGAGATCTGGGAGAGGGGAAACTGTAATCAGAATATATTATATGAAAAAAAATCCATTTTCAATGAAAACAAAGATTTTGTGTGTGAGTGTAAAGTTTCCTTCCAGCTGTCTTCCAGGAACTTACCCTGAACTTAGGCTTTTTAGAGTTGAATGTGTTTTCAAGTTCACATAAAAGACAAAGATCAATAAATGCCCTAAGAGCTAAGAACTTCTAAAATGCTTAACTGTTAATTCATATGCCCAACTTTTAAATTAATATGGAAAATTAATTCTATCTAAAAACCAAACTGCAGAATGGTATTCATGCAGGTTATTTTTTGAGACAAGCCCCACATGTTGATGACAAACTTCAATAAATGCGAATTCTCAGTTATCTACTTATGAGCAATAACCCACTGTCTTTAATAAAGCATAGGTATTTGTCATCTTTCAGAGGCCAGTGTTTTCTTTCCAGGATACAGTGGGTTTCTTATGGGGATCACATAAAGAGATGCGGTGGCACTTTCAGAGGCCTTGCTGCATCTCCCTGCTAATTTAGTTTTCTTCTAAACTATACTATTGGAAATCAGCGACCAGGTCTCCCTAATGCTTTCAGGATACTGGTGTGTCAAGGTCACTACTTTAAAGTGTAGAAAATGGGCGGAGATCATTTCCCTTCCTAGAACAGGGAGTCACAAGGACCATGAGATTCAAATGTTCTTTTCTGTTTTACCTGAAGCTTTCCAATAAACATTATCTCTGGTGAACACAGGACCAACATTTTTTTTTGTTAACCTGACAAGAGCCCATAAAATTGTATTTTATAGGCTCCATAACAGCGTCTCTGCTCCTTGAAAGAATAGCATGATTCATACACGTTCCAAATTATGTCTATTTTGCATAAATGAAGTAGACTCTACAGAAAAAGTTGGGCTCATTATCATGTAAAATACAGCCATTAGCAGAAAATGTAGTAATTATATTCCCAGACAGAGCAAGCTCAGGCCAGGCCACTGCACTGGAGCTGGGCAGTGAGAAGTGGGGAGAGCTGCTCACCAGGGGAAAGCAACAGTCCTAGGAAAGGCGGCTTGTCAGGCCTGTCTTCTGTCTGTCCACGTTCGTGAAGCAAAGCATGCTCTCCAGCTGGCCTGCAGGGCCAGCACCTCTGCCGTGAGTCACGGATGGCCACGTGGTTCTTGTCCAGAGCTTTTCTTATCTGGGGTTGGAAAGCTTCCAGCACTCACTGACCTCCAGCGGTTCCCGCATTAACAGACAGTGGGTGGATGTTGGTGTACCAATCCAATTCTACAACCAAATTGCAGCTGCTGATCAATAAGAGAATGTAGGGTATCCAGGACCATGGAGTCCTCAGCCAGGGGAGGTTAGGGTAAGGCTCTTTCCTGCATTAGCTGTCGGATAACCATTCATTTTGGTGGACCAGAAACAACATCTCCGCTGAAATGGCCTCGGGGAAGGCCCGGAAGATGGAGAGAGGAAAGTGTGTGGCTAGAAGGGATTGTTTAACCTACTTCCTCAGGCCAGGCACCACCTATGCTCTGGGGACACCAGGTGGTAAGACAGGTGAGCTCTCCGCTTGGCTTTCTTCTTTGTAAGGGAAGACTGACAAAAGACTAGTTAACAGCCAGCTACCAGGCGGCTGAGGAAAGTTAGCAAGGAGGAGAGAAGGAGAAAGGATGGTTGATGTTAATGGTTGCTAGGGTTCCTAAGGCATGGGGATTAGGGATGGTTCTCTAATGTAACAGTGAAGCTAAGATTTGCATGGCAAGAAAAAGCCATCTGGGGCTCTTGGAGATGGCTCAGCAGTTAGGAGCATGCACCACCCTTGCGCAGGACCTGAGTTCAATTCCCAGAACTCATGCTGGACGATTCACAAGAGTGTAACTCCAGCTCCAGGTGATCTGACACTCTATTCTGGTCTTCACAGCACGAGCATGTGCGTGTGTGGGTGCACACAATTGAAAATAAAATTAAATCTTAAGAACAAAAGCAAAATCAAGGTTTTCAACCTATAAAAGCTATCCTTGAGCAGGGTGGTGGTGGTGCAACACCTTTAATCCCAGAACTCCAGAGGCAGAGACAGGTGGATCTTTGTGAGTTTGAGGCCAGCCTGGTCTACAGGAGCTAGTTCTAGGATAACCAGGGATGTTACACAGAGAAACTTTGTCTTCAAAAATCATAAAAAAGCGCTCTTTGATGAGAAGAGGGATGACAGTGGTAATCTAGAAAGGCATGGCCTTGTCTTCTTATTGAGCTGTTTCTTTATTTTGTCTATGTGTGTATGTTTGAGGCACATTTTCAAGTATCAATTTGTTTATCAGATTATACAAAAGGGCTATAGAACAAAATAATTCAAAATGAGAAAACAGTAAGTAGAACCCAGTCACTACCTTTTAGCTAACAACATCACAGATGTCATCAAAGTATCCCTAGTCCTCATAGTCACCATGCCTATCAGCAGAGGCTCAGAAACACACAATAAATAACCTGTTTGGTTCAGTGATTTTCTGGCAATACCTTTAACTCCATAAACACACTGTGTGTTCTTCCTCTTCTGCTGAGAGAAATGCATGACAGCCAGTGCCTGCAGACATCAGGACAGAGTCGGTAAAGGACTAGGCTGGTAAAGGGTAGACCTGCTTGGTCTGGGAGTTTCTTGTCTGTCTCACTGTATTTGTTTTTTTTTTTTTATCATTTATGGATTTTTTTCCCCTGTGGGAATTGTTGGAAGTTTTGCTTGTTTTACTGCTGGCTGATGTGTTATGGCTACAGCCATCGCAAACAGTCCTAACCTTGTCTTTATCGGAACATGTTGGCACTGGTCAACATCCACCATGGCTGACAGCATGACTGTCGTGAAGTCTACTTTAGACACTGTCAGAGGACACTAGAGCTTCATGCTGGGCAATGCGTATGCACAGTGCATTGTGGGTATTTCTTTGAGACAGAGTAGAGGGAGAAGGGGAAGGTGATAAGACAGAGAAAAGAAAAAGATACGCAAGTAGAGGAAATGATCCGGAACTGTCCTGAGTATAAAGGTTAAAGCTTAGGCTTGGTTGTCAACTTGATGGGATTTATAATCACCATGGGAACAAACTTCTCTCTCCGTGTGTGTGTGTGTGTGTGTGTGTGTGTGTGTGTGTGTGTGTGTCTATGATGGAGAATTACTTTGGGAACAAACCTCTGACTCTGTGTGTGTGTGTTTGCAGAAAAGGTTAACTCAGAAAGGAAAATCTCTAAATGTCCTAGGTTAGGGCAAACAGAGGAGAAAGTGTGTTGGACACCAGGATTCATTTCTGTGTGCTCCGTGACCGTGGATGCAGGGTGAGGTGCCTCGGGTTCCTGCTGCCATGCCCTGAAACTGTGACCAGAATAACCCCCTTCTCCCTTAGGTTGCTTTGTCAAGTGTTTAATTACAACAAGGAGGAAAGTAACTAATACAGAGGAAAAAGTGAAATTTCAAAATCTAAAGCAAACACCCCACTGGGAGCTGGATCATCTCTCAGAGATGTCAGACTGAGCCATTTCAGTCTGTGTGGTTTCTTCTGCTCTAGTAGACTCTTAGATAGGCCCCTAAGAGCCCGTTGTCTCCCTGTCCATACACTGACAAGGCGTTCCACCGGAGGTCTGTGTCACGAGAAAGAGCATGGGAAGCAGCTTCAGCTGCCGATGGTGACAGCAGCAGCTGGGAATCCTGCTCACCAGACAGGCCCACTCTTCACAGCAGAAGCTCCTGTGAGCTCCTCTGGTAAACGCCAAGGCACTGAGAACAAACACGGAAACGCCTTCGTCACTAGTGGGAGTTGATTTCACATAAGCGAGCTGGACCATAAGCCTAG
>NC_022031.1:1428145-1451158 GCF_000317375.1 Microtus ochrogaster
GAGCTGGACCATAAGCCTAGTGAACATGAAGAGAAGGCTGTCTGGTTGCAAGGCAGAGCTGGGAACTAGGAATAGAAAGCAAACACAGAAGGGAGGGGTGAAACCTTCATGGCCAACTCCAGATCTGGGCAGGATTCCCCCGGGCTGTCCACGCTCTGCCTGCAGCCCCAACACTCTCCATCCAAATCCTACGCCACTATCCTAAGACCTAACTCTTCAGAGTGAGAACTTCCTCTAAGTATACTCATATCAAGGCTGAGAGTGCTCCAAGGCGAGAGGTCTTGGATGCATCGGAATCGGGTAGGCACTGCTCATCCATCCCTGCATCGGCTGCTGGGCAAAGGACACCATTAGAACGACTTCTTTGTCGCCTGCCGAGGCAACTGAGGCACACAGGGGAGGAGGGCTCTTCTCCAGTTATGTGACACATCAACATATTAGAAACCACGCTTCACCCCAGCAGTCTGAGTTCAATGTCACAGTACATTAGAAATTGGGGTGTGTTAGAAATGGCTCTTTTGATGTGACATACGTCCCCCCACTGTTTCCTGGACTGATCGATGGGGTAAAAAGGGGCTAAGGAGTGAAGGGGCCCTCGAATTGAGCCAAGCACAAGGCTGAGGAGAATGACCTCTTAGCTGACCCCTTAGAGAAGTTTAGAGTTAATTTTTAAGGAGGGGCAAATAACCAGAATTAAAGAAAGTAGGTTGTGTTGACAAATGTCACAAAGACCTGGCTAAAGCTCTACAGGAAACAGCCCTCAACATGATGGTGAGATTCCTAAGACCGTACCCTTTCATCTCCACATGGGTCACCCCTGGCCTTCCCGCTGACATAGATACATCAGCCAGAGACCTCCAGAGTCAGTCCTGAGAATCTGCTTTTGTTCAGCAGGGAGATGTCCATTCATACATTAGAGAGTGCTCCCAGAGCCTGGGTGAACAGTTCTAGAACACTCCCAAGCTTTGCGGTTATCAGTGTACAAAGCCGGGGCCCAGCAAAGTCCACGTGACACGCAGAGCTCAGCTACTGTCATGTGCTGAGACTCATGACGCAGGAACTCAGACTGCACTCAAACCTCAGGCAACGGACTAAAGCTCCAGCCCTGCAGGACACGTGGCTGCTTTCAGGGTGTGAGTCTGCATACCCAAGATGTGTCTCCCTGGTGCAGCTTCTAAGGGAGTGGGAGCACGGAAGACTGTGGAAATCAAGACGCAGTGCTTCCCAGTCTCACAAGCTGCCACTCACCGGTCTCTAAAACAGCAACCAGCGCCTATGAAGAATCTTAGTCCCAGAGAATCCAGGCACTTGCCTTAGGTCACACAGGGCCAGAAGCAGAGAAGGCAGTGTCTACGTCATCTGACTCCCACCCAGCTCTACTCTGCAAAGGTTAAAGAGTTCAGAGAAAACTAGTGTCTGGAATTCTATGTAATGATGCTCTGGACACTAGCTGCATTTTCCAGCCAATAGAAAAACAACCAGTTCAGGACACAGGGAAAATTTGACATGTAGCTTCTAAAAATAAATTCAAAAGCCAAACAGCAAGTTTTCATTTGATAAATACTTTTAGGAAAAACTTTTAGGAGTGCTGTGTTGGTTCCTTTTCCATGACAGACACCACGACCAAGGCAACCTTTATTACAGAAGAGAGAGGGGTAGGGGTCAGTCACCATCACGGTGGCAGAAGCATGATAACAAGAGCAGGGGCTGAGGGCTCACATCTCAAACCACAAAAGGAAGCAGAGAGAACAAACTCAAAATGTTGCAGGGTCATACCTGGGAAGACCCCTCAAACAGTGTCACCAACTGGAGACCAAGCATTCAGAGCCTGTGGATAGGAGGGACATCTCATTCAAACCACCACAGTTACATAAGATGTATATGGCCTAGCCACACACAGAACCATCCATACGTTTTAACAAATCACCAACACTCAAAAGTATATCGAGAGAGCACATTGACGAAGAGTACCTCCTGCCCAGGGGAACCCTGGAGCCCCCTACACTGTGAGGCAGGTAACAAGGCCTTTGCTTGAGTTACAGACTGGGTGTCAGTAGAGTACACGGCCACAGCTGCTCGGGCAGCTTGTGGTTCTGAGCGACCCATTGGGCAATGCAGGGTTCACTTTTCGTCACATTCCATTAAGGTCTATACGCAAAGATGCTCAGGAGACAGGGGTGGAGGCTGACATGCGCTGTGCTTCTCATTTCACACGCGGAAGTGCAGCAGCATGCTCCTCCTGAGTCCCGAGGTCACGTCACGTTGCAGCCCCCCCCCCCCCCCCGGCACCAGCACATTGATTGCTGAATCTTAGTAAAGCTTTCCTGCAGCACGGTTTTTACACTGCTGTAACTCCTGTCTGACATCATCTCGGCTTTATGAATAAATACACCTACGCTCTGGGGAAACACTGACGTAAGAGGAATCAATACCTAGCCTGACCCACGCTCTCCGGGTATCTTCGAGTATCTTCGAGTTCAGTGCACCCAGTGAGCAAGGCCAGGCTTGCCCCACTGACAGAGTGTATGTACCCGCAGCATGCATCAAGCAGCCTCCCACTGCCCCCAAACAAACACCATCATTCCATCATTCCTCTTTTCTCTTAACATAGCTGATATTTCAAAAAGGAAAGATGAGAAAGAGACAAAAGGATGGAGGAGAGAAGGGTGGCAAACTCTTGCTGACTCCATCTTGTGAGCATCTGAGAAGTAACTGTAATTCCCCTGTGTTTGTGGATGTTTTGCACCACAGCGGGGTTTATAATACTTGCTTAGGAGAGACTGGAAGGTGACTACCAACCAACTTGGCAATAGTGGTAATGTGCAAACCAAGAAATTTTATTTTTTCTCCAATCATCTGCAAGCGAATAGTCATTTTTTTCTGTGATTTAGAACATAATAAATATGGGGGATGAGGCAGAAATAAAAGATTAATGAGACAGACTGCAAAGTATTCTGTTGACTGCTAGCCCAGTGATAGTTAATTTACTGATCTAGACTACTAGCCAAACCTTTCTTGCTGCTTTTGGATGCTTTTCAAGGTACAGGCAGGTTGCTATTAAAATGAACTGCTTTCAAAAGTAAAGCTAGCAGCGTAGGCTGAAATTCACCTCGTGTTTCTGAGCCAAGAGGCCAAAATTCAGAGAAAGGATGGCAAGAGCCATCATTCCCTCAGCTCTGCTGTCGCCCTCCAAGCCAAGCAGTGGACGCAGTGGCTGGAGTTCTGTGGAGCCCGCAGTAACCTCTGAAACGGAGTCACTTCAGAAGGTCGGGGCTCCTGCCTACAACAGTATGAATTGAAAATGAATCCCATTATTTCTCCCTGGCTCCTCAAATGTTCAACTCATCGTTGTGTTAGCTGTGGCTTCTCACAAAACACAATTTTGTTCTGGACTGAGAGCCGACACTTGCCAGGGAAGGACCGATTCTGTCTAACAGAGCTCAGGGAACAGGAGATACATGTGAACGTGGGAAGCACACATCCAAAACATGGGCGTGATAGAAGCCTATAAGTAAGTTGGGGTAATTTCAATGTTTATGCCCAAATTACGTCATCAAGTGGCCAGCATCAATGGAGGTGGTAAAGACTGGCTGAACACTTCCAAGGTTGAAAAGGTACCTGATTACAAGTTCAGAAAGGATTCAGCCAAAACTTTAGCACTGATACCAGCAAAAGAGAGAAAGAGACCTTGGATAGGTTCTGATGGTACTTCCTTACAACAGACACAAAAAGCAAAGAGAAAACAAAGCTATATTGTTGACAACAAACAGTGCTTATATGAAGTCAGGGAAAGAACAGCTTGAGGTCAATCTCTTCTCATGAATATGTTTTTAAATCAGTCTCGGAGATGCTTTCATCCAAAGAAATCTGAATGCTCCAGACAGCTATTAGATGCTGTAGGTACCAAGATAGCTTTAAGCCTTGCCTTCAAGCTCAAGATCCCTAGGAAGGTCATATACAGACGATATCTGCAACAGAGTGTGTTAGAGACACAGCCAATAACTGTATGGATCCTGCGGGACCCAGAGAACCAGGGAGAAGTCCTTGAGCAGATGGAAATTGAGGTGGGTCTTGAAGGTTGTTCTAGAATTAATGAGGAAAGAAGGGGCCAGAGCATTCTCAGAAGTCAGAACAGTGTGCAGAGAATGACGTGCTTGTCTTAAGAGGCATGGCATTCTGGAACACTTGAAGAAATCCAGGCCCATGGGAGCAGGGTAAGGCATGCTGGAGGGGTGCCCAGGACCGGCTCCCCAGCCAGGCGTCTGGATGGGATCTGCAGGCTACACAGGCACAGGAGTCCCTCTGTGGGGATCACGGGCAGTCCTCAGTGAGGGAGTCTCTCGGAAAAGAGCTACAGAAGCCATCAGACTGGAACTGTGCACATGGCAAGGCCACAAGCAAAGCACTGACTGGCGGCAGCAGAGGAGACGAAGGTCAGAAAGACACTTGCAATGACGATTAGTGACATAAATATGTGACCAAGTAATCACCAGTCCTGCTTCTGGAACTTCTGCAGTATTATCTTAAATCCAGAATCTGGGGGACTGAATGGGGAGGAGGCCATGCCAGGGCAGAGATTTCTGGCTTGAGTAACTGGGTCAACAGGGATGCCATTAATTGGAGTATTGATTCCAGGAGAAGCAATCAGCTACAAGCAGAAGAGGAGGGAGAAGGTGGGGGAGGCAGTTTCACTGTATGCCCAGTCATTCGCAGAGCTGCTTGGGACACATAAATAGAGATTATCAGACAACTAGGGACAGGAGTTTGGTACAACAGAGAGCAAGCTGCAAACTCACATTAATTCACAAAGAAAACCAAAGACAAACAGAAACACATTTCTGTTGTAAAAAGCTTAAGAGTGAGGCCACAGGCACAAAAGGAGCAACCAGCGCTCTGCAGACAGTGGGGGTGGGGCTGAGAGCACTACAGATGCATCTGATGCCTATTCCAAATGCATGGTTTCCCCGTTAAATCTCAATGTTCCTGACTGGAAAGTGTTCTGCACTCCAGGTCACCACTAAATGTGCAAGGCAAGTTGCTCTAGTGGAAGCAGAGTGCTTTAGAGAAAGTATTTAATCCCTGAATCAAGACTCTTGTCAAATGTCGGGAGATCAGAGGAAGGCATTTGTGGAGTGCGGATAATCAAAGCCCTTAATGCACAGATTCTTAACCTCAGTTAGCTAACAAAAAGCAACTGTTTCTAGGATCTGTAGCTACACTGGGAATGACTCAGGTCTCAAACTACAATGACCCCCTTCTCCAAACAGCAAAGACTTAACTCAGAATTTCTCAACGAGTGTAAGAAAAAATTTAATTAAAAGACAGTGGTTTATTTTGACCAAGTTCTTTCTATGAGAGGCTGGGAAAACCCCACCGGATGGACCCTTTCCCTTGTGAGCACAGAGGAACTGGATAATGGTGTGTAATGGGACCAGGTCAGGCAGGCCAGAACACTGGAGGTTTCTAAATCTTTCAAATGGGTGGACATGACACTTCAAAGTCCAGGATTCATTTTAAAAAGTGATCATCTTGTAGTAATCTAATTGCTAAAATCAAATATAGAAAATCTTTGTGTTGACTTGGCATTTGCTCAGACTCACGGATTTGACTCTGGATTAGATTCTGTTAACAGGCTGGCCCAGTCCAGGTCACCCGGGGATTTCTGTGTCAGTCACCACAGCCTCATGATGCAGTGGAGGGAGCTGTGTGCACTCTCTCCACCCTCCCACCAGTTAGCACTGCCATCTCACGATGAAGAAAGAGACTGAGATGGGGTAGCACTGGCCGTGGCCACAGAGGTCTCAAAGAGCAGAGTCAGATGTTGAGTCTGGCGCTGATCAAAGGGAAGCATCATGGTGTAGAAACTGTGCCTGCTGTGTCTTGGTCCCTTGTCTTTGGATAGGAAACACCCCACGTGTTGATGGCTCGGTCAACAGTTGGTGGAGCTTTTGAGAGGGGATTTGATTAAAGGGCTGATTCCATCAGTGGATTAACTAGTGATGGATTCACTGCTGAATGGGCCCTTCGAGAGGTGAGAGAAGAAACAGGATACTGGGGATGCCCCTGGTAGGTGGAGTTTGTCCTTATGCCCTTCCCCTCTGGCTTCCTGGCTGCGAGGAGAGAGCAGCATGGACACCACACCCTTCAGTTGGTCTCACCAGTGGCCCCAAATGATGATGCTTCTGATTCAACTGTGGTCCATAACAGACCTTTCTCCCTGTTTCTCTCAGGGGTGGATTAGAGCAACACAAACAGACTAGCATCAGCAGTCTCTGTGGCTGAGCACTTGTGATGTGTGGCACTTAAGATGGGCTATCTCACACTGGCTGGAGCTGCGGTCCCCAAATGAAGAACTGATGTCTGCATTCAGAGTTACACTAGAAGCAACTAGTCAACTGATCAATATTAGAGATGATAATGTGGATGAATAAATACCCCAAACTTACCTCTCCCCAGCGCCAAAGTTTGTTCCACTGTTGAAATCGGAGGACTCAGTTTGTTCTAGAAAGGAAAAAGAGGAAAATATTTCATATTGGACTAAGACTGTAAAAATGAAGCATAACATTATTACCTTCTCTTTTACTTACTGAGTATTATGCAGTAAAGGAAGGAATTGATCAATAACTCTTTAAACTGTAGCATTTTAATATAAGTAGAAAGGAGTCCTAAAGGCAGAAGTTAAAGTGTGTTCTTAAAATAGCCAGAGTCTCAGACAGGAGAGATGGATTTGTGGTTATGAGCACTTGTTCCTCTTGCAGAAGACCTGAGTTCAGTTTCGAGCACCAACACAGTGGATTAGTGACTCAGCTGCCCATGGCTTCAGCTCCAGAGAATCAGATAGACTTTTATGACCGACATAGGAACCTGATACGCATGTGGTACATGTATATACATGCAGACAAAACACTTATAAAATAAATCAATCTAAATGTTTTTTAAAAAATAGTCTTATATAGTACCCCATATATAAGATACATGTACACTGCACATACCACTGTATATATAAGCAAATAGAAACGATACATCAGACACATGTGGTATTTAATTATGTCAATGCCTTTCTTGATTCATTGCCTCCTTCCTCCTCTACCTCACAGACTCCCACGATAGGCGTAATTTATCATTGTCATAAACACAGACCTGGGAGATGGGCTAAGGTACCACAGATTCAGACAAAAATAGCTAAGTGAGTTGTGTGTGTGTGTGCGTGAGAGAGAGAGAGAGAGAGAGAGAGAGAGAGAGAGAGAGAGAGAGAGAGAGAGAAAACGCACATGGGAAATGAAAGGGCAGAGAACCATGTGCTAATTGCTGGCATAGATCTAGCCATGGTATTTTATTCCCTCAACTTGAAATACACTGTATTTTAACACAGCGTCTTATGTTTAAAAGTAAGATTTTATCACTTATAAAGATCCCTTTCTGCAGGAGGAGGTGTGATTCAAACTTGAGAAATTTCAACTCCAGTCTAGAATTCTGTTTTATAGGATGGTTCTTAAGCAGACTTGGTAAGTGGCGCTGTATGGTGGTGAGTCACGGGAGAGTGAGGGAGAGACGCGAGCTGCTGGAAACTGCTTGGAAGACGAGCACTAAGGTAGAGAAGTGCCTCTTCTGTGCTTTTAATTTGTCCCTGTTTTAATAAGCTTAAAGGGGGAAAGAAGGAACTATTCTTAGAAAGAAATTATAAGAAAACCAACGTCAGAGAGGGCGAAGAGATGCCCAGGTGAGACTTCATGGGGACCAGCAGGACCATAGCTTAGGGAGGGAAGAGAAACAGTGGTGCTCACATAAGAGTTATGGTCCTATGTGAGCTGCTCAGGTCAGAGCTTGCCACCCTACCCTACTTCAAAGACCCCTGGCCATGGGGTCTAAAGCCCTTGGATGTGTGCACCAAGATAAAAGGGCAGTTGAAGGTGAGAGACAGTTACTCAGCAGGAGAGGCAAGAGCGGGTAGCCTCACACCCCACTGCTTCTGTTTGCAGTGATGCAAGGCCACAGGAACTCCTCTCAGTCATCTGCTGAGGAAACTCCCAACCCAGGACTACTTAGGGCCACAACGCAGTGATACTGTTCTGAGAGGTCCCCACACAAGCCAGAAAGCCCATCATTTTTAAAGGAGGTGGAATCTCAAGCTCTGAAGACAGCATCAGAAAGAAAATCTTAGGAATGCTACTCGTACAAAGTGGAGACGGTACAGGGAGTTTCCTTGCTGACTTACTACACTGGCATGGGACAGACGGTACAGGGAGCTTCCCCTGCTGACTTATCACACTGGCATGAACAGACAGTACAGGGAGCTTCCTTGCTGACTTACCACACTGGCGTGAACAGACGGTACAGGGAGCTTCCTTGCTGACTTACCACACTGGCATGAACAGACCCTCCCTCCCTAGCCAGGTGCCTGCTCACCTCAGCCCCCTCAGGTCATCTAGCCAACTGTCTACTTCACAGATTCTGGCCCCGGGGACTGAAAACACACTATAGAAGACACAACCAATAATCTAATTCCAGATGTCCAGGTCTCATGAGAGATACGCTCCAAAGCAGGTACACTCAATTTCATGAAACAAACATGAAGACATGTAAAGCCACAGATTAACCCCAACCCAGTAATTGTGAGGGAATTTAATACCCTGCTCTCTCTGATGAAGTAAGGCACAGAAGGGTGGCCCAAAGATGACACATGCAAGACATTCCACTCACACAGTGAAGGATTCACACTTGCTCAGCAGCGAATGCAACGTCCTTCAAAACAGGCCATCCTTTGTTTGTTTGTTTTCCAAGACAGCGGTTCTCTGTGTAACAATCCTGGCTGTCCTAGAACTTGCTCTGTAGACTAGGCTGGCCTCAAACTCAGATAGGCCTGACCAAGTGCTGAGATTAAAGACATGCACCATCACCTCTGGCTTCAATACTTAACAATTATAGGAAAATTGAAACAACACCCTGCATTCTATCTCCCCAACATAGAATAAAGCAAGACATCAACAGGAAGAGAAACTACAGGAGACATACAAACTCATGGGCACCAAACTACAGGAGACATACAAACTCATGGACACCAAACAACACACTCTTAGATAATGAATGGGTCACTGAAGAATTCAAGAAGGAAAAATTTTAAAAAAATCTCTAGAAGTTGAATACCAAAATCTCTGGGGTACAATGGAGACAGTTCTAAGTACATTTACAGTACTAAGTGTCTACATAAAAAATTTTGAGATCTCAAATAACTAAATGAGGTACCTTAAGGCCTTGGAAAAACAAGAATAGCCCAAGCCCAAAGCAGCAAATGAAATAATAAAATCAGGGTAGAAATTAATAAAATAAAAACAAACAAAAACAATACAAAGAATCAAAATTAAAGTTAGTTCTTTAAAAAGATAGAAGATTGACAGTCAAATTAACTGAAAATATCTAAAAGCAATAAAATTAGAGATGAAAAGGGAGACATCACTATACAACTCAATGAAATTCAGAAACCGTAAGGATGTCTATAAAAACCTATATTACCCTAAATTGGAAAATTTGAAACAATTGAATTTTTAGATGCAGATGATTTATCAAAATTAAACCAAGATGAAATAATTTAAACAGACCTATAGCCAACAATAGGATTGAAGCAGTGATATGAAGTCTCCTAACTAAAAAATGACCAAGGACTATATGGAGTCACAGCAGAATTCTACCAGAACGTCAAAGAAGAACTAAGTGCATTACTATTCAGAACATGAAAAGAAAGAGTGCTTCCAAACTCTTTCTAGGACACCAAAACCCAGATAAAGACACAACAAGGGAGAAAACTCCAGACAATCTCCCTGATGAACATAGATGTAAAAACTCCTAATAAAACACTGACAAATACCGATCGATCAAATGGGCTTCATTACAGGAATGCAGTGAATATTCTCCTACATATACAAATAAATGTAACTCATCAGTTAGAGGGACCCTATCAGTTCTTGAAGTCCTAGCAGAACAATACACAAATAATGCCATGTAAATAGAAAAGTAAGTAAAAGTATCCATACTTACAGATGATATGAATCCACACATAAGAGACCTTAAAGACTCCATGGGAAAAAACCCTCATAAAGCTGATAAACACTTCTAGCAAAATGGAAGTAGAAAAATCAATGTACAACAACTAGTAGCCTTTTTATATTCCAATGGTAAAAATACCGAAAAAGAAATTAAGAAAACTACTCCATTCATAATAGCTACCAAGAAAATAAAAAATAAAAGAAGTTGAAATCAATATAACCAAGGAAGCAACGACTTCTATGATGAAAACTTTGACACTGAAGGTAAAACTGAGGAAGACACTAGAAAATGGAAAGACCTCACATACTTACTATGGATCAGAAGAAAAAAACATTGTGAAAGCAGCCACCCTACCAAAAGCAACCTACCAATTTCAATGAAATCTTCATCAAAATTGCATGAACATTCTTCACAGATATATAAAAATATTTAATTTATATGGAAGCACTGAAGTCCAATGATAGCTAAAGCAATCCTGAACAAAAAGAGCACTGCAGGAGACAGCACATCCAATTGAGCAATACTACAGAGACACAATAATCAAAAGGGAATGATACTGGCGCAAAAGCAGACACATAGATCATGGGAAAGAATAGAGGACTCGCATGTAAGTCCACACAATTACAGTCACCTAGTTTTTGACAACAGTCCCCAAAAATATGTACCTGAGAAAAGTCAGTATCTTCAACAATGGTGTAGGGAAACCTGGATATCAACATGTTGTTAAAAAAAGAAAGAAAGAAAGAAAGAAAGAAAGAAAGAAAGAAAGAAAGAAAGAAAGAAAGAAAGAAAGAAAAGAAGCTGGATCCTTATATGTCCTGTTACACAAAATTCAACTCCAAAGAGAACAAAGATCTCAATACAAGACACAATACTCCAAAACCACTGGAGGAAAATGTAGGAACTCTAGTAACGCAGGAAATAAGACCAACTTTTGACAAGTGGATTTCACGAAACTGAAAAGCAAAGGCAACCCACAGAATGGAATATTTTTCCAGCTATATGTCTGATAAAGGATCAAAATCAGTATCAGTATCTATGTAAAAAACACAAATAACCGAACTCCGAAACAAAAATTGGCCCAAATTTAAAAAACAGGCTATGGAGCTAAACAGAGATTTCTCAATGAAGCAATACAAATGACTGGGAAATGTTTATGATGAGCTCCATATTCCTAGTCATCAGGAGATCATATATGAAAACCACTTCAAGATTTCATCTCCTCCCAGTCAGAATGACCACCATCAAGGATATAAATGCAGCCATGCTGGCATGGATGTGAAGAAAGGGGTTTGTACACTGCTGATGGGAGTATAAACTAGCACAGCCATGCTGGAGATCAGCCTGGGTCCCCCAGAAACAGAAAACAGGCCCACCACATGACCACTCCCACCCTCCCAGGGCTTTACAGCCTAGAGACACGCTCCATGTTCACGGATGCTCTAGGCACAATAGGTAGGAAATGGGATCGGTCTAGACGTCCACCAGCTGATGGATGGATAATAAAAATGTGGTATACTCACAACAGGATTTAATTCGTCTATAAAGAAGATAAAATTATGAACATTTCCGTTAAATATATGAAACTGGAAAAATCGTTCTGAGATAACGGAAGCCCAGAGAAATACTGCGTGTTCTTTCTCATATGTAGATCCTAGCCCTGACCTTTTGGTTGGCCTGTCTAGTTTGATGTACCTCTAGAAACCAAAGAGGGGCAGTGGTTAAGTGCTGCCTTGAGGGAAGGTGGTAGCATACAGGTGAAATGACTGCACACAAGGAGAATGCTGGGGATGGGAAGGCTTACTCAGGGAGGAGGTGAGCAAGGAGGGAGAGGATAAGGGGACCAAATGATGTGGGTATGAGAAAGCCACATGGAAACCAACAAAGAACATAGAGAAAGTGTGGACTTATTTCTGCCAGACTGGCTGGCTCGCAGTTCCCTGGGATCTACCTGTCTCCACCTTCCAGTGCTGTGCTTACAGATGTGCACTGCTGAACACAGCTTTTCCGTGGGCCTGGGGATCTCATGCTTGCAGGGCAGGCCCTTTACCCACTGAGTCCTCATCCTAATCCTCAAACTGTTCCTTAAAGAAGCTGGACAACTAATATAAGAAAGGAGGATCTTATAAAAACCCTTGCCATTAAGCTGGAAACCAAGTGTGCTCATAAAGACTGGCAATTCTTGCTAGCGAAATGATCTGACAATGTGCTGTAATCTCACCCCGTTTTTGTCCATGGCCTGCCTCATTGTTCTCAATGCTCTCTTCCTTTGTTAGAGTCTAGTGAAGAGATAAGCTGTACACACCAGTGTAAGGCTTATGCTCAATAGGACTTCTCAATTCATGCCCTGCTATCATTACAGCTGATAGACTGGTGGAGGGGGAGAGGGGCTAGTAACTTTTACCCCAATATATGACAATCCAAAATGTGTCGAGTTTGGACAAATGCCCCACATGAGGCAAAATCACCCCAAGTTGAGAACTGTTGGTCTAAAATGAGTACATACTTATTAAAACACAACAGGACTTCTACCCTAATGTCCGTCTTACATAGAGATGGCAGTGTGAGTGGGGCCCTCTGTGAGGAAGCAGACAGAGAGAGAGAAGCTGTATTCACTAAGCCCCGATTAGAGTCTTAGTCAGCTGTGAGGTTAATGGTCTCACCTGCGACATCCTGTGTTTCCTGATGCAGTAAATCTTCCTTAATACCCTGAGAGATAATGAGTTAGTGCATGGTAAGGATGGAACGAAATGCCAAGCTCTTTGGCACACACTAAAAATAAATGTGGCTACAACTTCTATACACATCAGTGCCTCTCCTTCACCTTTAGTGGACTAAACGCCTAACTTCTTGTCCTTAAGAAGCGCAGATTCTTAATGCAAAGTCTTGCATTTTATGACTGGGTCATCACCATCTTAGAGCCAGACAGTTGTTTGGAGGACGGGAGGACACAGGAGTCAGAGGCCAGGCCAGAATCACTAAATGCTAATCAGTTGCATCTCTGTGTAAGTGTCCCAAGAGAGAGAGGAGCAATACTACTGTGGTGGTCTGAAAGAAAATGGCCCTCAAAGGGAGTGACATTATTAGGAGGTGTGGCCTTGTTGGAGTAGGTGTGGTCTGGGAGGAAGTATGTCACTGTGGAGGCAGGTTTTGAGGTCTCCTATATATGTTCAAGTCACACCCAATAAGATCAATCACTTCCTGTTGCTTGCAAGATATGGAACTCCCAGCTCCCTCTCCAAAACCATGTCTGCCTGCACGCCGCCATGTCCTGCCATGGTAATGGACTAAGTCTCTCAAACTGTAAGACATTAAATTAAATGTTTTCCTTTATAAGATTTGCTGTGGTCATGGTGTCTCTTCACAGCAACTGAAACCCTAAGACAGCTCCCAAGTCCAGAACGATGAGATTGACTAAATCTCCACTTCAACTACCAGCCTTCCTGAGATCCTTTAATGAGATGTGATGTGGGAGGTCCTTCTGTATAAGTGTTGCTTTTACTGGCTAATGAATAAAGCTGCATCGGCCAATGGCAGGGCAGAATATAGCCAGGCTGGAGGAGATATATAGAGAGAGTAGGTGGCGTCAATGAGAAACCATGCAGCTGCTGAAGAAGGACACCCCGGAACTTTACCTGGTAAGCCACAGCCTCGTGGTAATACACAAAATAGAAACTGGTTAATTTAAGATGTAAGAGTTAATAAGAAGCCTGAGATAGTAGGCCAAACATACAAAGGACAGAAAGCTTTGAATGGAATTTACTGTTGGGTCATTTTTTTTCTTCTTATCTTTAAAGGGCCTGGTAGGCAAACAGTTTTTACTAAATGCAGCATTAAGTTCAAACAAGTCCCAAAGCCAGGGCCTTCCTTAGCCTATCTATTCACAAAGGACGAGAGGTTTTGAAATACATATGTCAACACATGCTTTTTCCTAATTCTGTTCTAATCTAACCCCACCTCAATAATTATTCAAATATTTTAAGCATCTCCATATACCTGTCACTATGGTACCTGGGGTTTTGATATTGATCAAAACAGACTAACTTCGATGTGAGATGTCCTTTTGTACATGTGATGCTTTTATTGGTTGATGAATAAAGCTATTTGGCCAATGGTTTAGCTGAATAAAGCCAGGCAGGAAATCTGAACAGATATATAGATATAGATATATCGATAGATAGATAGATAGATAGATAGATAGATAGATAGATAGATAGATAGATAGATAGATAGAGTAGGCAGAGCCAAGCAAACTCCATGGAGCTATCTACCAGGTAGAATAGCTGAGATGCTCACTGAAGAAACCAAAGGGTCAGGGGCACCCAGGAGTGGCTGTGACAGTAAGTGCAGGAGTTGGGAATGACTTCACTGACAGAATGCTTGCTGAGAGACCATGACACAGTGGGGTGTCAAAAGTCAGAATACCAGTTCACTAGAGTAAGGAGAAGGAAGGATTTGAAGTTTGAAGAGAAGACTGTAAGGGCTACCCAGCAAAGGAAAGAAACATTTACTTGGCCCATGGTTTCACAAGGATTTCAGTTCATCATAGCGGGGTAGGGTGGTTGCTCTGTTTATGGAAGAACATGGGCAAGAGTTGCTGTTCACACCAGCTAAAGCCTCAAAGGCCTGTCCCCAGTATCCTGTTCCTACCAGTCAGGCGCCATCTCTTAAACATTCCGCCGGCTCCCCAAACACTACCTGAACTGGTGAACAAGCTCCCCAAATGTGAGTCCAGGGAAAACACCTAGATTCACAATGTGATAAAGGGAGCAGCTGGCAGTAACACAGAAGAGGGGATTAGTGGTCTGCTGCTGAGGGGCTCCTGTGAGCAGGAGACCGATTAGCATAGCGGTATAGATGTCCTCTGTCCTGCTGCCAGCAGAGGTGGGGGGGGGGACTGGAAGAGGAAAGTGGGGAGAAGCAAAGACTTGAGCCGGAAACCAAACAGTGATTACAATGAAACACCATGCAGCCCAATCCAGAAAGCAGGAAAGAACTGGAGGGCTAGCAGAGAGTGACAGAAAGATCAACAGGCAGTGAGTATGTGGGGGTAAGGAGGAGACAACAGAGAAAGGGATGCTTGCAGAAAAAGTAGGTTAGATGCTTACCACTCAAAATACAGTCTTTGAACTGGCAGCTTCAGCAATACCTAGGGGTTCCGACCCATAGAATCTGCATTTTAATACTGTTGCAGGTGATTCAAGTGTACAATCAATCTGGGGAAGAATAACTGAATCGCTGTTGTGTCCACACCAAGGTGAATGACCCTGTATTTGCATTAGAAGCAGTAACACTGTGTCAGATGGCATGAGGGCGGGCTTCTGAGGTGACGCCTTCCTGGGGCCTCTTTCTCAGAGTTAGCCCCCACAGTTCATTTGAGTGTCTTGAATGTCCACTAGTCTGTCTCATGCCCTTGGTCTGCAGGCATTATACTCTTGTAATGTAGTTGGTAGGTTTCAGCCTCGTTTTTCTCCCCTTGTCTTTCCTCCCTGGCAGCAGGTGGAGAGCATCCTTATTTCTTGCGACCATAGTCCAGGTCCACTCCTCCATTCTCCTTTAACTAAGGGGGAAGCCAGAGGTGCAGTTTCCTCAATCCTGCCTGCATAACTCTGTATGTTCAGTGATCTAGTAAGAGACATTAGTGCAAAATATACAGAATTGCCCTTCCCAGCTTTTTAAAAGTTTAGCTTTCCAATTCAACAACCCTCATGGTTCTGTACCTTTTTTAATATGAGTAGGCTGTCTTCCATTGTATTGTTTTTTTTAATTCTCTCTCTCTTCACACACGCGTGCATGCACACGCACGCACACGCACGCACATGCACACACATGCACACACATGCATACACACTCACACACACACATGCACACATGCACACACATGCATACACACACACACGCACACACACACAGAAAGCAACAGCTGTGTGTGACAACACAGGATGAAAGCTGAGGCTGAGCCTAATTAATGGCGGCTTTGTCCCCATGGCAGCTTTATTCCTAATAAACAGGGTGACATTTTATTAACCCAGACACAACCTCCTGCATAAAGACTTGCATACAAAGCGGTGGAAAATCACAAATGTGGAGTCTCTTATTTTCTTTTTTCTGACACACGATTTCAGGGGCTGTCACATACACCAGGATTCTTACGGTTGCTGACAATGATCGATTCTGAGGCCTTGCAATTCCAGACACCTTACTAGACAGTTTCACCCTGCGCACCTGGGCCTGTGCACAGTACTGTACGGGAGCCATGCTAGAATCGCTCCGCGGGTAGGACAACCACAGTCGGAAAGGTGAGCTGATGTAGCTTACCAAAGGTTTCTCCAAGTTCCAAACCAGCGTATCAGATGTCACAGTGACGCCTTCCACAGATGCATGCTTGCATGCTGAGGGCATGACACATAAGTTTTCTCTGTATGGCTGTGTTCCTGTGTGCACATGAACATGACTAAATATGGTATGTGATCACAGGAATAGGGAGGTTTAAACAAAGGGTCTCTGATTTCACTACTAATCAATATTTGGTTGCGATACCCTCAAAAGTGCATATGAGCATTTTTTTTGATATATGATAATTCATCTCTTGCTGAGTTAGGTCAATGGAGATGCCATCCTAGCCATCACTCTGCTAACCAGTGATATGGTATAATAAACCGGCTATCACCATGGGTACCAGAACGACGTGTCCAGCAGCTTGCCTGCCTGGCCCTCAGGAGTACATCAGCTCTGTTGCCAGGAGGCAATGCCAGTAACTGCTGCTCCTTTGATCCTCCCTCCATCAAGGAGACCGAGTGCTTAGGCTAGGTCGGCAGACAAGTGTGCACAGTTAGTCTCCCTCCGTGAGTTAATGACCATGATGCTTTGGGCTCACTGCTTTCCCCCTCTGTATTGCTCACTACCCTATGACTCAGAGACAGCCATGTCCAGCTCTCCCCACACTGCTTCACAAGAGCAGCGTGCGGGTGACTGATGCGGCAGAGCCCAGACAGGAAGCTGGGAGAACAGTTTATGAACCTGTGAGGACACACTCAGGGTTGTGACACTGAGCCAAGCCAAAGCTCCTGCACATTCGCGGGACCAGAATTTCTGGGCTGATGAGATATTTCTTTTGAAGTCAGTCAGGCTAGAATCAATCAATCAACAAGAAAAGCAGTTCAGAAACTGACTTCTTCCCTCCCAGCTCTCACAGGGAAGAGAAACCAAAATCTTGTTTTTATTGTCAAAAACATAGGGCAAACTTTTGAGTTTCCTAGAGATTAAAAGGAACAAAAGATGTACGAGTACAAATATTCTAAGGCCCATCTGAACACATGCCTGTTTTATTTTAATGCACCCAATGTCAGAATGGGCATATATCATAACTCCATATTTATTACTCTCTCTCTCTATTTCTCTGACTTAAATTGCCAAGTCTGGTAAGCTTTCTGGAATGCATGTGAAACTGTTATGCATAACTAGACATTAAAGGGTGTGTGACAGAGATAATTATGAAGAATGGGGATTGTTGATTCCTTGGGAGGCACACGGTAAAAGGCCCCTGTCTTTCCTACAGTGCCATAGAGCCATCTAGTTTAGCAGACGTCTGTGCACAGGGATCCGCAGAACTAACTGTTGAGTGGCTGTGGACCAGCAAGTATCAACAATGTTAGGAACACCCTAATAGAAAAATGAACCCCAGGCCCGAACCCATACCTACTGAGTCAGGATGCGCAACTTTACAAGACACCACAGTCACTACTATGCTCACTAACGTCTAGGAAGCATAGCAAGGCCCATCCAGCCCAACTGCTTCATTTTACAAGTGAGGAGGTCTCAGGCCCAAACAGGCTGAGGGACTAGCAGGGTGTAACGCGCCCTTCGTGGGACGCCAACATCCAGATTCCAGGGCTCTATAGCCTCCGGCTCACTCTGCAGTGCTCTTCCTCACATGACCCTACTATTGGATGCTGGGATTTAAAATGTGTATGAGCAACACTCTGTGCCATACAGGGAACCATGCTCGTCATGGGGTGGTTCTTTCTTTAAAGATTTAATTACGGGTATATGTGGTTGCAGGTGGACTTGTGTACATGTGAGCGCCAGTGCTTACGGAACTTAGATGAAGGCGTTGCAGTTTCTGAAGCAAGGGTTACACTACGGGCAGTTGTAAGCCGCTTGTCATGATGCTGGGAATTTTTCTGGAGCAAGGGTTACACTATGGGCAGTTGTAAGCCGCTTGTCATGATGCTGGGAATTTTTCTGGAGCAAGGGTTACACTATGGGCAGTTGTAAACCACTTGTCATGATGCTGGGAATGGAACTCAGGCCCTCTGAAAGAAAAGTACCTGTTCTTAGCAACCGAGCCAACTCCCTACCCGCCACCTGTACATACACACACACACACACACACACACACACACACATATACACACACACATATACCTGTATAGGCCCTAAAAACACTTACAAGATGCTAGGGATGGGCATGGGGAAGAGTACATCTCAGAAGCAGGCTTGATCACCTCATGCTCCCTGGGACTGATGGCACGTGGAACTGGACACCTTCCTTTTGGGGGTGAGCTGGAAATCCCCATATTTCTACATATCTCTGGTGTTGGGACTACTATGTTAAGGTGTGTTACTCTGTTTGTGTTGCATTTGTTTAACTCTGTCACGCTGTGACACTCTGCCTGTCTAGGACACCTGATGGTCTAATAAATAGCTGAGCAGCAAACAGCAAGGCAGGAAAAGGGATAGGCAGGGCTGGCAGGCAGAGAGGGTATATATAGAGGGTTTTGGAGGAGAAGTATCCCGAGAAAGAGGAGAACACCAGGGGCCAATCACACAGCTACAAAGCAGTCCAAAGAATAAGAGTAAAATGTACAGAAGTAAGAGAATGGGAAAAGCCCAGAGACAAAAGGTAGATGGGATAATATAAGTTAAGGGAATCTGGCAAGAAACAAGGCAAGCTACGACCAGACATTTATAACTAAGAATAAGACTCCGTGTGGGGTTCATTTGGGAGCTGGGTGGTGCCCCCCGAAAAGAGCCCAAAGAGCTTAACATCCTATTACTACACTCTGGTCCAGCGATGCGGCTCTGACCGTAGCCCTCCTCTGACTCTACTCTTTATCACATGCTTCAAAGTCCAAGCTTACACGTGGATTTGCCTTGGCGTTCTGGAGCTAAGCAAACTGCCAAACCCTCGAGGATGTGTATCCCAAACAAGATTAGAATCTCAAACACAGGAACTGAGTTGCTACCGATATCTTGGTTTTTCTAAGCCATCCTCTAGAGCAGCTCTTTCCATACCTGCCAGTCTGGATATCACACACTTCCTAAAACAGGCTTGGAAATGTCCATTTCTGAGTAGGAGAACTTGATTATGTTATTTCCCCGAGGTTTCAGCTGTGAGAGCAGCCAGAGGGAGAGGACATTCAATAATACTCAGACTGCGTGAGTGTTGTGCTACTAATATTTTAGGAAGCTGAAAGGGACAATCTGTCTGGCAGGCATCTGTCCTCACTCACGTGTGCACAGCAATGGTCCCCTCCCAGCAGATGGTAACTTTTCTGGGAAAAATTAATTTCTCCATATGTGAAGAGATTGCATGTTTGTCCATAATCAACACTTTGTCTACCAGTTGAGGAATCAGAAAAGAGCATGTTGGGTATAAATGCGCTACACTGAAGGGGAGATGGCTTCAGAACGGCAAGAAGGTAGCTGAATCAATAATCCGAGATGTGGGGAGAATATTAAAATGTTGTTGGAAACACTGTGAATCGTTAGAGAGGACGAGGAACTGATCCATGTTCTACAGATTCCTAAACAAACCATGAGGTCAAACTGTTGCTCTCCTGAACTGGCTCACAGCTGGGGCTCTTGCCCTGGATGCTACTAACCTGTCCCCTCCCGCCAGACTATCTCCGCTATTCTCCACCTACCCAGTCCAAATCTGTCTTTCTGATCTTTTCAATCTGAATCTAAAGCCTAAGGTTTGTGTGTACCAAAAATAAAAAGTAGGTCTTTGGACTACAGACTGTTTTAGATTAATGGTGAGATTGTTATCTTCCTCTTCATCACCTTGCACCTCTGGTATACAACATCCATCTTCACCTTCTAGACGTTGTCTCTACCACTGCTTCCAATGTCCACACAAGACACATACTTGTACATATGTAGAAACATACATGCACACACACACCCCACCCCACACCTTCCACCTGAGGGGAAGAAGGGAGGTACCAAGGACAGAAGAAAGGGACCTTCGCCTTCTTCGCATGGATTTCCTATCTCACAGGCCTGGGGAGACATAGAGAAGTGGAGAGAGCAGAACGGTGAAGGAAGTTACTTCATGCTCTTGGCACACTTCTGAAATACTCCTCCTCTCTGCACTCTGCAATATGATGAGTGGAATCTGAGATTCTCTCATAGCCCCCGAGTGTTTGGGACACTAAGTCCACAGGTGGTACTGCTCTGAGAGGCATGGAGCCTTTCAGAGATGGGGCCTAGCAGGCAAACCAGGCCCCCAGAGCAAGGCTTTGGCATCTCTTGTCTTCCTCTGGCTCCTCCTTGTCTCTGCTTTCTGATCTGATGTGATCTGAACAGCTGTTGCCACAGGCTCCTGATGCCATGGCCTGAGCGACTCTGCCCCAGTCTGAAACACAGTGGAGCTGTGAGCCCAGACACACCCTCCCTCCCTTAAGTGTGCCTAGCAGCATTGTCACAACAGTGCAGAAGTCCTTGATGCAGCAGCCCACCCAGGGAGCCCAGTGTGTGTGACAGAGTGGGATCAGGGCAGGAGGAGGTGGTGAGAGGCTAGAAGGAAAACACCTTACTATGCTGATCAAGACTTCAGATCTGCGCTCTACCTTTCTTCAGGACAGCAGCTGCTGAAAGAGGGGAGAAGAGTGAAGCCCCACACCTCCCTGCTCCCCTCAAAGCCCTCAGAAGGGAGAAGAGTAAAGCCCCACACCTCCCTGCTCCCCTCAAAGCCCTCAAATTTCCTTCATCCCCATCTTGTGTGCCCTCTGCTCACCTCCACACTGCCCCTCCACCATGACAATCCTCCCCACAATGCGCGCTGGTTCCTCCCCTACATCCTGAAACCCAATCATCAGAGCTCTGTAAGAGGGTTGGAAGAGCAGTTCCCTAGAGAGAGGACCCAGCTTTGTGGACTTGGGAATCACTGGCCCTGCTGCCTCCCATCCCACAACAATCAAGAGAAGACTGTAGCACCCTTAGAGGCCCACCTTAGAGGAGGGTCACCTTAGAGGAGGCCCACCTTAATGACCCACCTTAGCGGTCCACCGGTATAGATGGATGAACTAGCTCTCAACATACAAAGTTAAGAACATGGAATTTATTTCCTTTGAGTTTTTTGATATACATCATTTAGTTACATATTTTTGGCATACATAATTTAGTTTTATATTTTTGTATACATTATTTAGCTGTATGCTCTTTCATATACATCTTTAACTATATATTTTTTCTAGTGTATATGCTTACTCAGGCAAGGAGGCTTAATCATTCAGCCTGCTTAAAATCAACTTCAAAAATTTTAAAATCTGTTAATAATGAATGATACTTTAAAAACAAATACCTAAGAAGAACTGCAGTTAAAGCAGGGGTAGTGCAAAATCCCAGCACTCAGGAGACTGATGGAAGGTGGCTGTGTGAGCCTGACTCATCTGGGATGCACAGAGAGTTCAGCAGCCTAAGTCAGAGTATCTCAAAACAACACAAAACAAAACAAAAACACCTTCCCATAGCAACCAAAACCCCCAAACAACCCCACCCTCAAACCACAACAAAACAAAAAAACCTAGGCTGGTTAATTCCCCTGCACATGGAAGACTCTTCTCTGGGTCTTAGGAATGAGGAGATACAATCTCACGACTCTTTCATGGCCAAGGTCTTCCAAAAGTGTTCTATGCCACAAACAGATGTATCTTGAAAATGGAGAGCTAACTGTGTTTAGCACACAGGCTAAGTCAGAACAGACATCTAAGGGTAGAAGTGGGTCCTCTATGAAACATCAGGAAGAGCTCGTGTCTGACAAGGTCCCAGCTCTTGTGCCATGAGCCTTCTTTCTACTGCAGCAGATACTACGAGCTCACAATGCACCGTGCACTGCTCTCTGCCATTCATTCATCTGACGGCCCTGTTCCCACCCATACCACATGACCCCTCTTTACAGACAAGAAAACTGAGCACCGAGAGGTGAGCTATCTGCTCATGCTCACCATGGTAGGAGGAAGTGTAGTAAGGAGGCCCCTTGTGCATTTCCTGGCCACCCAGACTTCCGGAAAAACCACACAGAAACTGTATTAACTGCTTGGCCCATTAGCTCTAGCTTCTTAGTGGCTAACTATTGCATACTAATCTCCACTGATCTGTGCATCACCACGTGGCTGTGGCTTACCAGCTAAAGTTGCAGCATCTGTCTCCGGTGGAGCTACATGGCTTCTCTCTGACTCCGCCCTTCTTTCTCCCAGCATTCACTTTAGTTTTCCCTGCCTAACTCTTTCTGCCCTATTCTGCTATAGGCTCAAAGCAGTCCTTTACTAACCAATAGTATTCAGAGCATAGCATACAGAGGGGAATCCCACATCAAGGAGGAACAGTGAGAGACAGAAATTAATACAAATAGTTTGGTTCTAGATTACAAACTCAGACCCTCACCGTCTCCTGTATTTTACCACTTTTCCCCCATTTCTTTATCTTCCCTGTGCAGATGCTGCCCTCAGCAACACTAAGGCTAAGAAGTCACTGGTCTGGGAAACCCAGGCTGACCTCTCTACCCAATAACATTCACACAGACTGGCAGTCAGAGATGGCCCAGCTTTGACCTTAAGGAGCCCTTCCATTCCTCCATTATTCCTTTGTTGCTTTACTTTTCCTTAGATAAATTCTCATTCTTTGCTAAATTTTAATTTGTTTCTTTTCTTTTTTTTTTCAATCATAGGAGAGAGCATGAATGCT
>NC_022031.1:1452124-1460371 GCF_000317375.1 Microtus ochrogaster
GTACTTTATATAGAGGATGTTCCCACGGTCGGGGAGATTTCCCACTACCGTACTTTATATAAAGGATGTTCCCACGGTCGGGGAGATTGCAGGGTCAGCATACCCAGAGCGCTAAGACAAGCCTCACCTTGGAAAACCAACTTCCTTTCTCCTTCCTTCCTCCCTGCCCTCCCCTACCCAGCAGCTGTATATTGCAGGTGCCCAGGGAGTACGAAGGAGGGTGTTGGATCCTCTGGGGCTGGCACTGGGTGCGGGTGCTGGGGACTGGCCTCCAGTCCTTTGCAGAACAGCAAGCATTCTGTGCCTCGGAGCTGCCACCTCACCCTTTCCTGTGATGGGGCTCGGAATGGGACCTGAGATCCTAACCTGCTAGATAAGCATTCTACCACTGAACTATATCCCCAGCCCTCCTTTCTTTCTTTTGATCTGCGCAAATGTTAACAGAAAAGCTAAATGGAATATGAAAGCCAAACAGTGTAGTAATAGGTGCGGCGGGGCTGTGTCCCCATTACCCCGGCCGCACCCTGGCCGCCTCCGGCTAGCTTTACCCAAAATAATTACACGGACACTGTATTCTTTTAACCACTGCTTGGTTCTTTAGCTCTAGCCCTTTTCTCGGCTAACTCTCGCACCTGGACTAACCCATTTCCAATCATATGTGTCGCACCCCAAGGTGCGCTTACCGGGAAGATTCTAGTCTACGTCCATCCTGGGTCGGAGCTTCATCGCGTGTGCCTCAGAGAGCAGAGCTCTCGCCTCTGCCCGCAAGAGTGGAGCATCGTGTCTCTCTGAGAGGAGAGCTGTGGAGTCTGACCTCACTTCCTCTTCCGCCCAGCATTCTGCTCCGTCCCCCTACGTTCTAACCAATCAGGGCAAGCAGCTTCTTTATTTAATTAACCAATGGCCTTCCTCCATCAAAACAGAATCCACGTCGTCAGCCATTTCTGTAGTAACCACCAAGCAGCCTGGAGAGCTATTACAGTCGTGGACTCCAGTCATCCTCCAACCCTGTACCGCTTGTCTAGCTACGTCACAGCCTCCTGGCATAACTCCCTTGCTCAGACAAACAGCCCTTCTAATGGTACCATAGTCTGCAATACCAGCATGCTTAGATAATACTGAATCACTTCAGAGTCCAATATCAAAAACCACAATGGTTTTACTTCTGGATGGCTAATTTGCAAAAAAAAAAAAAAAAATGTGCCCAGTGTTGGCAAGTCTGTCAGTATGAACAGCTCACCAATCCTTCCATCATGGCAACCCCTTCTACAAGGTTCTTCCCTTCCAATTCCTCTGCTCTCCGCTCCTTTAGACCGAGGCAATGACTCAGGAAGGACTTTCACATTTGGTCCCTGAGAAGAGGCCGTCAGAGTGCGATGACGGGGCTTGAGCTATAAAACTGAAAATGGCTCATTAGAAAACCAGACGCGAGGAGGCGTTTCCCCTTTCATGAACCCAGTCATGTAAAGCACGAACCCAAACCAACCCATAAGCCTCTGCTGAAACTCCAGAGAAACCACTAGAAGATCTTTAGCAAGCAATGTTACAGCAACTGCAACAGTGAAGAAGACAGCCTCCCAAATGTGGAAGGGGAAATTTCGTTGCTATGTCCTGTTTCCTTTTATTGAATAGCTTCAATAGACAGACCAGCCATTTCAACCTTCCTGAGGGTGTGGGGTCCTGAGTTCAACAACTGTAAATTTACTAACAATAACAGGCAAAAATATTTCAGTGATGTAGAACCAGAAAGAGTATAGCCATACAAATTACAAGGATAAAAATGATAGGAAGGACATAAAAACCATTTAAAAGAAATGCAAGAAACACACTAAACAAAAATGGAACATTTGCTAAAGAGATTGGATAGGTTTGAAAACCTTGAAGAAGGAATCCTATTTGGACAGGTGGGCGAGGAAACAGAACATAGTCCCAGAAGGAGTGACAAGGTTCACAATCGAGAAAGGCAAGAGTGGCCACGTCAGATGCTGATTGGCCAAGCACATCCCACGTGTACAGGAAGTGAGCCAGGGCTGTCTTCACAGGTCTAGTTGATGGGGAGGTGAGTAGAAACACTTGCCCCAGCTTTCAAGGCAGCTGTTGGGGACAGCGCCTGCAACACAGCAAGAACAAGGAAGAGAGCAGCAAGCCTTCCTCATGGAAGAACAATCCTTAGATATCTGTCATTTGGGAAGCTTTTTGGGAGTGTGAATTTTCTAATTCTCCCTAAGAAAGCTAGAAATTTGGAGTTTTTGTTATAGCTCACAATGTTTAAGTATATGCTACTGATAGAAGCCAAACGGTTAATACTTTACTAACAGTATGGGTCAACAAAATATGCTCAAGGAACTGTATACTTTTTAATAAAATGTTTACACCTCTGGTCCAATTCTTCTTTCTCCCCTGCCTTTTTTTTGTGTGTGATCAAGGAATAGGACCCACTAAGCAGGAAGGCAAGTGTTGAGTTACACGTCTGGGGGACATACAAATGAATGCGATGTAACAGCATTGTTTTGGTGATGTTGCTGATGCGGAGTTTCCCCAGGCCTCTGTTTTGCAAGCAGGGTTTACAATTACTCTCTCCCGCTTGGCTCTGTTGCCTTTTCAAACCTCTAACAAGGTCTTCTGTGAAGCCAAGTCTTTAATAACAGTCTACACACAAACATTTCCACCTTTCACATAGGTGCTTGTCTGTCTGAACGTCAGGGGAGCACAGCTGTGTGGGTCATACTGGCATTTTCTACCGCGTTCCACTGGGTTTATCCTTCTCTCGAGGCTATTTGTTCTTTCTCAAAACTGTTGAAGCGATTCTAGTCCCTGTCTTTCTATATAAACTTTAGAATTTTGCCTAGATCTACAAAAAAAAAAATCTTGCTGGGAGTTTTAGAGAAACTGTGTTAAAGCACCCCACCAACTGTGGAAGCATCAGCATCTTCACTATGTGGAGTCTTCTCAGACACGAAGGCACTCTGCTTCGTCAGCATCCGAGTTTTCAACAACAAGCTCTTCTTAGATTACACTCAAGTATTTTTTTTCAGTTTTGTAATTTTAATATTTTCCCTTTGCACAGAATTAACTTTTAAGCATAGTTATGAGTTTGCAGCAAGTTCTACAGAACATAAAGAATTTCTATATATTCATTCCTCCTAATACAGTCTCCATCTTATAAAAAACCTACATCACAGGGATTCATTAGCATGAATAATAAATGCACACTGACCTATAATTACTGCCCAAATCATAGTTTATGTTAGGGTTCGCTTTTGGAGAATTGTGTTAATTTTGTGTTTGTGTATTCACTTCTAATAATTAAAGAGCACTACTGACCTCTATGTGATTCTCTCGGGGCTCACGAACCCCTGAACTCACTCATTAGCTCTGTGAGCTATGTTGTAGATTCACTAGGATTTTCTGCTGAGACTACTGTAGGTAAAAGAGAACAGCTTTCTCTTTGTCTTTTTGTACACTATTTCTTTATCTTGTCTTATTGCACTGGATGGGAGTTCTAGCGTTACACTGGGTAGAAGTGATGAGATTATACACCTTTGTTTTCTTTCCTTTTTCTTCCCCGTCTTCTACTATAAAGTAGTTATATGCAGTCAGGCAGTGGTGGTTCATGCCTTTAATCCCAGCACTTAGGTGGCAGAGGCAGAGGCAGAGGCAGGCATATCTCTACAAGTTCAAGGCCATTTTGGTCAACAGAGTAAGTTCCAGGATAGGCTCTAAAACTACACAGAGAAACTCTGTCTCAAAAAACCAAAAAAAAAAAAAAAAAAAACAAAAAAACAAAAAAACAAAAAAAACCTTTTTTTGAAGATATTTTTCAATTTTTTTTGTCAGTTCTGCTTTCTTATCCTTTCTAAGATGAGAGACTTGAAAATTGTTTAGCATTGCATTTTGATTCATCTGCAGTGATTTTAAGGATATGTTCTTGAATAGTTTTGGTGGGCGCTGTGAGGACTTCATCATTTGTACAATATGCATGATGGTCTGCTGCTTTATCACTAGAACTCTGAATTAAGAAAACTTTATATTTCTTCGTCCTGTTGTGTGTTCCATCCATATATTCTTCTATACATGTTTCAAACCTCATCAGACAGTTACAAACTTGTGTGTATCAACTCCCATAATAAAGCTTAGGAAAGTCCCCAGGAGGCAGGGGCAGATGGATTTCTGAGAGTTTGAGGCTGATCTACACATAAGGAGTTCTGACACAGCCAAGGCTACATAGAGAAACCCTGTCTCAAACAAAACCAACCAGCCAAACAAACAAACAAACAAACAAACAAACAAAAAACTAAACAAAACAATAGTGACAAGAAACCTTAGGAAAGTCTATAGTATTCAGCCATATTTATATTCACTGATTTTTTTAAAAAATTTTTTGATCTTAAAAGATGGTTACCTCTCTTTTTTACGGCATTCCCGTTAGCAATTCCTTAGGGAGTGATAGATTTGCTATTTTATTGGGGAATTTCTTGGCTTTCCTTTTTTCCTAAAGGGCATTTTCATGGGATACAGGATTCTGAAGAGGCAGTTCTTACAGCACTTGAACTGTGAAGTGTTAGTTATTGTTGATCTATGAGGTTGCTGATGAGCAATCCACTACTGTTCAAGTTGCAGTTCCCACAAGTGCTCCTAACTCAAGACTTGCCAAAATGTTTGGAAGCATGACACATCTTGGCACGGCTTTCTTCGGGCTGACTTTGTTTGAGGTTAACTCAGTATATCAGTTTTATATTGCTGCTGTTACAAATTGTCACACATTTAGTACCTTAAGTTACCTCAAATTCATTATCTTACAGATCTGGAGATGAGAAGCTGCAAGGCAAAGGACAATCCATCTTCTGTCTTCTCCAGCTTCTGGATGCTCCTTGCAGATCTTGACTTGTGACTTTGTATTGCAATGTCCTTTCTGTCTCTTTTATGGGAACTTTTGATATAATATTGGAACCCAATTAGACAAGAAAAAGCATTTTTCTTATCTCAAAAAAATCCCATTATTCTCCCCATTATTCAGATTGGATAATTTCTATGGCTCTAACTTCCAGTCCACCGATTCTTTGCCATGTCCCACTCGGCCTGCAGCTTGTCTGCTAGGATTCTCCCTCTGGCTACTCTACTTTTTCATTCCAGGATGACACTAGGTTCTTCATTGTATATCCATGGATTTGCTAGGGTTTCAGTGCTTACTTTTGTAGCTACTGGTCCATGACCGTTCACTGAAGCATTTACAATGATGGATTCTCTAAGTCTAGCTGATAGCTCTAACATCTGTCACCTGGTGTTGGTCTCTACTGCCCCCACAGGTTGATAGCTGCCTTGTTCCTGGTATCAGGGTTGACTCTGCTATTGCTTTTCATTGAAATGTGGACCTTTGATAAACAGGTTAGATCGCTGGATCACTATTTTAACTTGTATTCTTCTGATAGCAACTCCAGCAAGAGAAGCTGTGCGGGGAGGGACGGGAAGGTGTCACTAGTGCTAAAGGCAGTATCGGATTCCCAGGTACAACTCCACTGGTGTCTGAAGGGATTTCTGAAGGGCAGGCAGGAGTGAAACTTTGGGTCTCCCTTAGGTCCCCACGGATACTTTCCTGGCTGGAAGGAGTCACCCATTGCTTCTCATGTGATGTCTTCTGACACCATCGGGTGAGGACGGCTGAGAACTGCAGCCCAGCAGGAGTGAAGTCCACTACTCCCCACTATCGAGTGCTCTCAGGATGGAGTTTATACTTCTCTGGATAGTTTAAGAGTATAGACTTGTTGCTTGAACGTTTTCTTTCTACACCATCCCATTTCTAGCACTCTGGCTAGAGAAAAAAGATTTTATTTTTTTATTGATGTTGTTGTATGCTTGCTTGCTAATTAGTCTTGCTGTTGTTTCTTCAATAACCTTTTCTACTCCAAATCTGGAATGTGTGAGGCAGAAGGAAAACTCAAGTGTCATATCCTTGGATCATTCCTGGGGTCCTTAGAATCTTATGCTTGATTCATATGCAGTACACTGAGGTTTCGTTGGACTTAGAGGAATGGAGAAACGTATGTCTATGCCATCTTCCTGGAGGTGGAGCAAGCAGTTCCCTTCATACTGAGGCTAAAATCAGAACTGTCATTAAGCAAGGGAATTGCATTGGCTATACTGAAAAAGTTCTATCACGTGGCAGCAGAAGGTCACGTGAAATCAATTTGGAATGGTTATCAAAGAACCTGAGGGGTTTTTAAGTAATATGTTTTAAGTATTTTCCCAAAGAAAATACTTAGTGATGTTCACTTTTTTTGTTTAGAGAAAAGAAGAAAGTGACCTTTTCTGTGTGGGTAATATTTCATAATTACTACCGAACACATATGCTTTAGTTCTTTTCCTACTTTGAGGGAATCTTTCTTTTCTGTTTAATAAGAAGCAGCTTGCGGATCTCTGAGTTCGAGACCAACCTGGTCTACAAGAGCTAGTTCCAGGACAGGCTCCAAAGCCACAGAGAAACCTTGTCTCGAAAAACCAAAAAAAAAAAAAAAAAAAGAAGAAGCAGCTTGCTACAGTCTACCAGGACTGTACACCGTGGCAATATACAGAAAATAATATACAGGAAGTCTCTCTAACATGCATTGATATGAGTTCCGGGTTTTGCCAATTAACACAAATGGGCTGCTCTTAAGAAGAATTTGGTTAAAAGTCAAATAAGATATGTAAATGGCAAGGATGAGAATAACTTCCACCAAGAAAGGCGTCTTAAGAGCCACTAGAAGCTCTCTGAGGTAGTTGGGTCTATGGGGTCTGAAGCAGTTCTGAGGAAATCAGGACTCTGGTTTTGTGTTCCACATGGAAGCTAGACACAATGGCAATTCCTTGGGCCAGACACCAAATCCATAGTTATTGCTTAATGCAGCTAGTTTCTTGCTGGGGTGACCAGAAGGAAATGCATGGTGTGTAGTGAGGAAATGTGAAGTGAGCTTTAGCAGGCCATTCTGAAGGGTTAGCAGACCAAGCTCCATGAACCAGCTTGATCCCAGGCAATCATGCGGAGCGAGAAAGAACACTTAGCAGGACAGGATAAGTAGAAGGGAAGGAGAAAGGACTCACGGCCGCATCACCAGACTGAAAGGTTGTCTTATGTTCTGTGACTGAGATCCCCTTACCAGAGGAACCCCAAACCACATACCTGCCCCAGGGAACCCATTCCTGTGCTGTCTCCACTGAGGGAGCTGTCTGCCAGACACGGAACATCCTGACAGAGCTGAGGTCTGCCCAGGGCTTCTATATCCAGCTGCCTCAGAACTGAGACAAATAATGTAAACTTAAGGCCTGTGTGGTCACAGGACGTCTTCCATATACAAAACGTAATTGTTAATACGACCAAGTAAATTCTACTCCACAGTCAATATTTGAAGTTGTTGAATGCTATAGTTTACATTACAGCAGGAAGGAGTTTTTTGGTGGTGGGGTGGGGTAGGAATCGGTTACCTTTTCTATATATATTGCTAATTACTTTAGAAATGTATCATATTTTTAACCCAGCAGGCATACAGTGGCTATTTAATAACAGAATTTTGCCTTATTTAACAATGAAAGCATACTTTAAATAAAAATGTAGAGATGAGAGTAATGTAAAAGAAAGGTCACTTAGTTTGCTCTCTTAAGTTGGGACTCTGATTGAGGAGTGCAGACCCAATATTAGTAGTTCTTGCTCTCACTGTTGACAAAGAAAACGTGCACTTCTGTCTAAATGTTCATTTCATCCGCATGTTCATTTACTTATTTAATTTCAGCTTAACCTGTAACCTATAGGCACTTCCTTAAGCCTATTTTCAAGTGTTCAAATCTCCTAGTCTGAGAAAATAAATCATCAATATGCTTACAAAGCTTGAATATTATTAAAACTACTCAGGCAGCTGGTTAATGAAATGTAATTATGCAATCATACAAAACATTAGTTTTAAGATAAAGTATAAATATTTAAACATGAAAATCAATATGTATAATATTTTAAATAAACAAGGTGAAAAGTCTCTTAGAAGCTCAAGGTCAAAGTTCACAATCCCCAGTCCTGAGTGGGAAGGACCATCACAGACTACAGACTACCCCCAATTCAACTAAAGCTAAAAAGTGCCAGACTATATTCTTAAAAAGGTAAGTTTCATGGGGGCTAGAGAGATGATGGCTCAGAGGTTAAGAGCATTGCCTGCTCTTCCAAAGGTCCTGAGTTCAATTCCCAGCAACCACATGGTGGCTCACAACCATCTGTAATAGGGT
>NC_022031.1:1460806-1464410 GCF_000317375.1 Microtus ochrogaster
CACACACACATACACACATGCACACACACATACACACATGCACACACACATACATACATACACACACACACACACCTTAAGCAGAGATTGCTCGTGACTGTAGGAAGGGATGCTTTGCCCCTCGACTGGGGAAATGCAAACTTGGCAGCATAAGAAGATGCCACTTTGCATGCACTTCACAAACAGGTGAAAACCATAGTGATATCCAGCTGTGGTGTGGAAGGATAAGAAGGCATGCCTCACTGAAAACATTTCCCATTTCCTGTTAGAATGGCTGTGTCCACAACTGATGATAAACTTATCCTCTCTTAGGTATATCTGAGTACAGTTCCAAGAAACTATGGCCCACAGCTAAGAGTGCTTTTATAGTGTTTTTTAAAGAGCAAGTAACAGACACCAATGGACTCTGCAAAGCCTATCTTACGTACTAAATGTTCATCCACAGAAAAAGTTTGTGGGCTTCCATTTTAAAGAGGGCGTGTTTTCATGCGTGTGTGTGTGTGTGTGTGTGTGTGTGCGCGCGCGTGTGTATTCTGAGCTCTGTAGTCACAAGCAATGAGGACAATATACCTAACCAACAGGGGCTGGGTATATCAACTGTGCAAGAGTCATACAACACAAGTTTACTTGGCAACAGCAACAAAAAAACTACAACTAGATGCAAAACAGTGAGTAAAGAAACAAGTAACAAGATACATAGAGCATGACTGCACTTGCATGAAGTACCATAAGCAGCCAGAGAGCACTAGGGATATATGCATGGGTGGTGAAGCCAGTTAGAACCCCGGGGGCCCGGCCCTGTGAGGGACAAACTCCCTCAGCTGGAGCGCTACACTGCAATCAGTCATTCATGGAGTAGAGACCCCAAATGGCTGTGAAGATCCAAAAGGGCACTTCTATCTGTTGCCCACCATGATTAGAGGGTTGACAATTATAGAATAGGGATGACATTTGAGTTGGCACTAGGATTCTATGTGTACAGACATTAAAAATTAGTGAGGGGAAAACACAGATTCAAAGCTCAAGATCCCTGCCAATAAAATATTACTCTTATTTTTAAAAGATCTTTACATTGGCCAGCCATATCGTGTTTTATCAAAAACCACTCAATATCTATTATCCCCAAAGAGCTTTGAGTCTAAGTGCGCTTCTTGACTATGTGTTAGTTATCCAGCAATTCCTTCCAAGAAGGATTTAATGCACCCCGAGTGATTTAAACTTTGTGAAAAATGGAACACTGTGCTGTGATAGTAGTTTGCTAAAATTACAACTGGACATTAATACTATTTTTATGATCTTTAATTTCCCCAATGTCCATTACCTCCCCAACAGCAGTGCCTGGCACTAAAACAACATTCCATAATCATTATTAATGGCCCTCTATCTTTCCCTCTAATGCATTTAACCCTACAATGTGGTTATCCTTGCAATGAGTAAACAGCAAAATGAGTATGATATATTTAGGTATAATAAGAGGAATATGGTGACGTGGAAAAATAGCTGGAAAGAGTTTTCTCAAGGGAAATAGCCTGAATGAAACTGTCTTGGTTATTTAATGCAAATATTTAAACAACCACACTCTGCACATAAACACTGAGGGGAAAAAAAATCCAGCTGAACATGTTAACACAAAAACTCAGAAATGGTCCATTTAACAAGAGTGAAGGTGCAGAAAGTGTTGGGATGAAAAGCATTAGACAATTAGAGGTACATTTGTCATCTTAAAGGGGGAAGAAAAGTTGGATTAGCAAAGAACAGTTGTCTATCTTGGTAGTAACAGCTGACCTGTTTGTTTTCAGCTTTTTGAGGAAGCGCTGCGCTAGGTTCTTACTGTTTATCCTTACAAGTCAGTGTATTAAATGACATTTACAGATGGAGATTCCTTGAATTCTGTGAAGAACTGAAAGATCTCAGACTTCATCTAACTTGCAAGCTAACACACTTTTAAATATTTTTATTTTTTATGCTATGAGTGTGGGTGCTTTGTAGGCAAGTATGTCTATGCATTGTGTATCTGCCTGGTGACCTTGGAGTTCAGAAGAGGGTATCAGATCCACTGGAACTGAAGTTAGATAGTTCTTAGCTGTCATGTGGGCTCTGGGAAGCAAACCAGGTCCTCTGGAAGAGCAGCCAATGCTGCAAACCACTGAGGCATCTCTCCAGCCCCACAAGTTAACATATTGACCTGTACATCTTTATGGGGGCTTAAGAATAACCCTGTGGGACGATCAACACAGGGTTTATGCTCAGTCTCTGCTGCCTGATGCTCAAATTCCAGGGGTGCTGAAAAAGTGCCTGGGTCAATGCTGTGATTTCTACAGGTTTGCACCATACCAACAGAGTGCAGGGATCTTCCTCTGCAAGAAGACAATATTCTGTCTTGCTGGGCAATAAACAAACTCTTGGTTTGGAGGAAACACTATCTCTTTCCTTCATAGATGTTCATTATCACAAACGTGCTTGAAAGATAGCTCGGCAGAAGTAAGTTATTAGTGTCTTGCCCACAAGACACATTGGAACATGAAGGAAACATGGAGAATACCCTCCCCATTTTCAGTTTTGCAGTAAGCAAGCCTTTGAGACTATGGTGAAAAGGGTGCTGTAGTTTCTGATTAATTTGTGGAGGGACTGCATCTCTCTCACACCCCAGGAACACAGTACATCTTCCCATTTACCTCACATATATTTCAATAATCCTATGACTTTCTTCACAAAGACAAGATCTAATTTTGTAGTTTCTCTAGTTAATTCAAATATCACTTCCTATGATATTTAAAATCTTTAAACAATTATCTATTTTTTTCTGGGTACAAAATAAAATGATTACAATGATCATATATTCTAAACTTTCTCTTAGAGAACTTGTCAAACATCCTTTTAAAACTCAGTAGCATTCCATACACATTCAATGAGTGTCCTAGCACATTCTTTGGGTGGACTATAGAACCAGAAGACTTGTGTGGCGGACACTGTGTGATGCTTTGTACACAGTAGTTCATTTCTAAAACTCTGAGAAAAAGTTGACTATGTAAAGACAGACAGGATATTGAAATGCTCAAGGTTACACATATTTGGTTACTACAGAGTAGATTTAGTGCTGGACACTGGGGAAGTAGATATTAAGACAATGTGTGTCATCCAGGAGCTCACAAGTAAGGCATGCAGATATCCACAGCAGAGCACAGAAAGCTCTCGAAAGGCCTATGATAAGAGTGTGAAGTGGAAATGAAGGGCCTTTACAGCAGACTGGGTTTAAGATTGGACAGGTGGGATCAGCTTCTCAGAGGAGGAGGCCCTGAAGAGTAGGCAGGAATTAGTAGGCAAAATTGGGTGCAGCTTATGCAAAGCCTCAGGCCACATCTGAGCACCCTGGTTGCTGAACGAGAGCACAGGGAAAGTGTAGGAATCCAGGACAACTGACGACAGGAGCTGATCTCTAAAGACTTTGCATCCCATGCTAAAGAGGCAGAACTTTCTGGAGATCATCTTCAAAAAGGACAACGTAAGAAACCGCCACACTGCTTTCCAGAGTGGTTGCACAAGTTTGCATTCCCACCAGCAATGGATGAGTGTACCCCTTTCTCCACAACCTCTCCAGCAAAGG
>NC_022031.1:1471457-1475647 GCF_000317375.1 Microtus ochrogaster
ACACCCACACACTGAGACAATGGGGATGTTCTATCAGGAACTCAACAAGGCCAGCTGGTCTGGGTCTGAAAAAGCATGGGATAAAACTGGACTTGCTGAACATAGCGGACAGATCAATAGCAATGGGTTTCTGATCCTACTGCACGTACTGGCTTAGGGGGAGCCTAGGCAGTTTGGGTGCTCACCTTACTAAACCTGGATGGAGGTGGGGGTTCCTTGGACTTCCCACAGGTCAGGGAACCCTGATTGCTCTTCGAGCTGATGAGGGAGGGGGACTTGATGGGGGGAGGAGGAGGGAAATGGGAGGCGGTGGCGGGGAGGAGGCAGAAATCTTTAATAAATAAATAAAATTTAAAAAAAAGGACAATGTAATGTTTTAAAAAATGACATGAGCAAATAAATATGCTAGAAAATTCTCCCCAGTACCAGGGCAGAACACAGATCTTGCTAAAACAAGGAGAATGTAGACTAGTGAGGAGACTTCAAAAATAAGATGGGACCATATGTTATCCAGATGATGTCAGAAGGATTTAAAATTAAAAGTCAGATGCAATACTTAACAGACACAGTGTGCAGACCTTAAAGGATGAAGCTATACCAGGCTGAGCTGTGTTATCTGCACAGCTAGTGATGGGTGGCAGCAAGACGGAGACTGTAGGGCAGGAAGAAGTAATGGGAGGACACACATGGTACAGTACAGTAAGCTGGATATTATACATTTTAGGTTGGAAGATTGATGTGAGATTCCCCTCTGTATGCTAATGGTACCCACCATCTGGGGCATGGATCCACATAAGACCTAAAAAAAAAGCTTTGGCTTCTAGACCCACAAAAATGGGAGCCAAGCACAGTTTCTTGGTAGCTGCATTTTTTTTTTCCAGATAGGCTCTGTTTATTGGCAGGAAGCAGAGACATGGCTCCTTTAAGAGGTTTCCTGACTCAGCCGTAGCAGCAAAAACTGTGTGGCTCCTTTAAAAAGGGTTCCTGGTTCGTGCTATTTGCAGGAACTGCTGTAATTCTTTCAGGAGGCCAATCATTTGAATGGAGAGTGTTACAGGTTAATTGATGGCAAAGTGGACCTGTTGAGTCCTGGGAGTTGGGGTGATGCAAGGCTTGCAGAGTTGGCAGTAAACACACCTCTGCCATGTTGGATTGGGTGGAGCCAAAAGGCAAAGCAGTCTTAGTCCTAGCCAGGCTGCTTAGCATTTTAAGAAGTACTCCTGGTCAGAAAAAGATTACAGATACACACTCAATAAAGACAGATTCAGATGAAAAAGACTTCTAAATGGGTCACAGTGTTGGATAAATATATGTAGGCTTGGGAGAGAGAAGAAAAAGGGTATAGAGAGATATAAAAGAGTACAGACAGTCATGGATTAAAGGAGTAAAGATAAGAAAATAAATATTAAACTTGTAGAGAAATAATAGAGTAAGAAAAATAAGCCATATAAAGATGGAATATACACATAGAGTCTGGATTATGTTTATTATTATGTTTTCTTTGAATTTTTTGACAGTGAATGAGCTAAGTACAGAGAGACATTTCATTGTAAAGGCTGCTAAGCTAAACCAACATATATACTTTAAAGATATCTTGACTTCAAAATTTCGGTCTAAGAATATATTGCTTTGGAAAAGAGGTTCTGCTTTTGTTTCCATAGAGGATGAGAACCTGTGGATTCCTTCCAGACTAATGTGGTTTGATGAACCAAGATCACCCCAAAAGGTGGCCATGAACAACCAAAAATATTTCACCCAACAAAAAGCAGAAAGCAGTTTGGAGAGAACTATACCCAAATTCCCAAATATTGTTTATAAATGTTTGTTTACATTTAAAGGGGGATGTGCTATAGATATGAATATTTGGCAGTGATATGGATCTTGGCTTATTGATACAAATTTAAGGTCAATTTTGGTATATTATATTTCTGCTCTTGATTAAGGTATTGTGTGTGCAGCTCATTTAAAACTGTAATGTATAATTAAGTAATACAGGTCAGTAGATGTAGAAGGTGCTGCAGGCTGCGTTCCTGGTGCCACTCTGTTGAAAGGAACCGTGGGCTGCATCCTGCCACCTGGCTAGCTTTACCCGAAATAATTACATGGAAACTGTATTCTTTTAAACACTGCCTGGCCCATTAGTTTCAGCCTCTTATTGGCTAATTCTCACATCTTGCTTTAACCCATATTTAGTAATCTGTGCAGCACCATTGATTGTCATAGCCAGAACCTAAAAACAACCTAAATGCTCCTTGACTGAAGAATGGATAAAGAAAATGTGGTACGTCTACACAACAGAGTGCTACACAGCAGAAAAAAAATGATATCTTGAAATTATTTGGCAAATGGATGGATTTAGGAAATATATTGAGTGAGGTAACCCAGACTCAGAAAGACAAATATATGTACTCACTCATAAGTGACTTTTAAAACAAAGAAAATCAGCTTACAATTCACAATCCCAGAGAACCTAGACAATAGAGAGGACCCTAAGAGACATACATGGATCTAATCTACATGGAAAGTAGAAAGAGACAAGATCTCCTGAGTAAATTGGGAGCATGGGGACCACGGGAGAGGGTAGAAGTGGAGGGAGAGAAAAGGAAGGGAGCAGAGAAAAATGTATAGCTCAATAAAATCAACAAAAAAAATTTAAGAAGATTTAAGAGTTGGTTAATTAGAAGCCTGAGCTAATAGGCCAAGCCATGTTGTAATTAATATAGTTCCTGTGTTACTATTTGGGTATGAGAGGCCAGGAAATGAACAAGCAATCTCCATCTACAGAAGATCATAATGCAAAGATCCACTTTGTGTCGGGCACCAAATGAGAACTCACAAAGAGGCACTATGAACAGCTCATTTCCTCTATATACTTGAGGATTCAAATACATGAATTGATAACTCAAGGCAAGCTTTACTATATGGCAAAGTACATAAAAACTTTGTCCATCCACAAGTGGCATGCTATACCAATCATATTTCTAACAGGTATATCCCAGGCTACAGAATCAAACAATAGTACCTTCAAAACAGTGTTGTAGACACCTGCCTGATTTTTCAAAATACATTTATGTATATTAAAGTGACAATTTCTCTTTCCATAATGGGATTTTAAATAAAAATTATTCATTCTAAATGTGATTTCATCTTAGATATATTAAGTATGACAGATCTATAGACTCTGAATCTGAGAGAAGTGTTTATAAATGCATTAACTTGTCATTAAATTCTGATGTCTTTCTGCACATCTGATTATTATCCTTATCCAAAATTTAATCACTCATCTCAAAGCTGATGTGACAAATTAAAAAATATTGTAACTTTGCAAATTAAGTTTCTTCTACCGTGAACAGAAAAAAAAAAAAAAACTACTGAAGATTGTTCCCAAGTAAGGTCATTAGAATATCCCACTTTGCTGGTCAAATGGAATGGGCTCTCATTTAATAATTGATTCTTTAATTCCTTAGACTGACATAAAATCTGGAACTTATTTCTTGTAATGATAAACTTCAAGAGGAAAAACTATCACAACGAAATACAGGGAGTGCAGGCTAGATCATGACTTCTGCCATGTCTTTCTTTGAGCCCAGCCCAAATCCTTGCAGAATCCATGAGCTCGACAAGCCACAGCACTGCTTCTCAGTTCACTCTCTGACAGTTCTATGTTTCATGAGCACTTGTCTTGAAGCTGGAGAAATGGCTCAGTTCCCAGCGCCCACATGTGCCTCACAACCATCTGTAATTCCAGTTCCAGGGGACTTGACCTCTTCTTTGATCTCTTTGGACACTGCACGCACACGGCACACAGACGTACATGCAGGCAAAACACCCATACACATAAAATTAAAATATTTTTCCAAAAGAACACTTGACTTTTAACAAGAACTTAGGGGATGAGGGCTTAAAGGTATATAACAATGCTACCACCGAGTTCCCTATGTCTCCATCTATAGATATAACCAGCCTGTAACAATGCTACCACCGAGTCCTTGAGGGTCTCCATCTATAGATATAACCAGCCTATTAACAATGCTACCACCGAGTCCCCTAGGGTCTCCATCTATAGATACAACCAGCCTGTAACAATGCTACCACCGAGTCCTTGAGGGTCTCCATCTATAGATATAACCAGCCTGTAACAATGCTACCACCAAGTCCCCTAGGTCTCCATCTATAGATATAACCAGCCT
>NC_022031.1:1476217-1484237 GCF_000317375.1 Microtus ochrogaster
TAGGTCTCCATCTATAGATGTAACTAGCCTGTAACAATGCTACCACCGAGCCCCTAGGTCTCCATCTATAGATGTAACTAGCCTGTAACAATGCTGCCACCAAGTCCCCTAGGTCTCCATCTATAGATGTAACTAGCCTCATGCACAACTTTTTCCTTTCCATTTTCTCTCAAACAACTACAATGTACTAAGTATTTGCAAGGTGTCTTAGTTACTTCTCTATTGCTATGATAAGACACCATGACCAAGGCAACTTACAGGAGAGTTTATTTGGGGCTTACAGTTTCAGACTATTATCCTGGCAGCACGGAGGCAGGCATGGCACTGGAGCAGTAACCCAGGGCGTACATCTAAATCTGCAACCTTGAGGCAGAAAGAGAAAGCTAACAAGGGTTCTCCTGGGCTCAGATATATGAGCCCTTGGCGCCATTCTCATTCAAACTACTACACATGGCATTTCCATTATATTTAGCATTATATGTAATATATATTATTTAAAATAAACAGGAATACGTGTATAGGTTATATGCAAATACTGTGCCATTTTATACATAGGCCTGAATGATTTTAAAATCTGCAGGGCATCTGATAACACATGTGCCATGCCTATCAAGGGACGGCTGCTTGAAAATAGCATGCTGCCTGTAGACAGCCTTCTGGGGCCATCAAACTTGCTGAGTGAAACCAGAACTGACTGCACGCCTGACCCAAATCTGCCCCAGATAAGACATGTTGTCTTTGGAGAAAAAGCCAGCTATCAGACACAGACAGTCATCGAGAACACTATCTAGTACAATTAATATTTTTTAAAAAAAATTAAGACATCGTGGTGGTAGTAAAGTATAAAAATAGATGAACATTCATGATAAATAGTATGGCAATATTACTTTATAATGCACAGAGAGAGCTAGAAAATGTTTCCAGATTTGATGGACATTGCATGGAACTAACTCATAGAATGTTCTCGCTATAATCCCCAAGCTAGTTTCCCTATACATGTCTACTCTTCCCTCAAACTGGAATTAACTGCACACAGTTTTTTCCCTTCAAGGGTGTCACTGAAATTCCTCTCTCCCTTGCTTACAACTGTGGGCGCAGATGAGGGAATCGTGCTGCACCCACGGGTTGGCTTGCCTTGTCTTCACACAAGTCTCCCAGACATGGCCCCAGGTCACCGGGAGCAGAGAGAGTGAGGCTGAGCACACACCCCAGGCAGCGCAGTGTGCCTATGGGAAAACCTGGACACAAGACATCAGCCTCTCTGGACAGCCACCCTCACATGGTGGCAAATGAAATTGATTGTTGCTGATGACAATAACTGAAGCAAAGTGTGCACGCCTCATGCTTCAAAGGAGACGTGTAGCAATCTCTAGGGTGACAAACCTGGAGTGGATCGTGAATAAAATGGCCAGGAGCTCTACTCTGAATTTACTCTGTGAATCACTGAAGCTGGTTTCCAGGCAGAGACAGGCAGGTCCCAGTCTGAGTCCAGGGTGAGCCACGGTCAGTGTTCTGGGTGCCCTTGGTGCAGTGCCCTGTGGTCTGTCCCTGGTCAGCTGCAGATGGCCAGAGAGAGGCTAGCTTGGGAGACTCTTCTCTTACCCCATTCAGGTTCTTATGTCCACATATTTCCCAGGAGGCCAAACCCCACATCATGATGAAATCTAATTAAATCCTCCAGATAAACACATTCAGCATCCTATCCACCGAGGAAGACGAAGGCAGAACCGGGCCTCACACATTCAGAAGGAGACAGACAGCTAATTTACTGAAGCCGGTGCGTTTGTGAGCCAGCTTTTAACTATGATTTGTGATTACCAGTGTGCTTTCCAGTCAGCAACCTTCCTTCCACCCCTCACCATCATCCGCACAGCTCCTGGTTCAAGAGCCACTTAAGAAATAAATGATTCATGGCAGCTGGAAGCGGCACAACTCTCTGTAATGCATAATGGTTGGTTTTGAAGTCTATGGGTGGTAAAAAAAAAAAATTGCTACCCCTTGGCCTGCTTCAGTCCTATTGGGGAAAAATTGCAAAAAGAAACAAAGGCCATACAGGTCAAATACCTTCTGTGCAAGATAAATATTCTCTGCTTGCATCTGCAATTCTAGCTCTGAGAAATACAACTAAACTCTTAGAAGAAAAAGCTTGCAAAATTGTACATTTCTGGTTCCAACCCAAGACAGGCTGTCCAGAGCACCAGGTTTGAGAGACAGGCGATGCTCCCCTGTGAGACGTGCTTGCTCATGATCGGTTCTGGATGGGGTGGATATGCTCTTACCGTTGACACAAACGAGGGCCTGTTTATGAAATGAAATAAACTGTTTTTTGTCAGACAGGCCAGCGCCAGCCGTGCAACCTTTGGCCAGATGTTTAACTGCACAGAGACTACTTCCTAATCTGTAACTCAAAAATAAGCTTCTCTCGCAGGGTTCTTGTGAGAATTAAATGGGTACAGTTATCAGATATAATTTTTCTTGATGAGTGACCCATGCATCCCTGCCTGAGATGAGCTACCTAGAGACGAGGTCCTACTCTACGTTCTTAGGTAAACACCAGACCAGGAAGCTGGCCCTCCAGCCTCCACCTTCTTTGTTGAGATAGGCGCTCATGTACCACAGGCTAGCCTCAAATCTGTCATGTAGCAGACCTCAGACTCCACTCTCCCTCTATCTCGAGGGTGCTGTAACTACAGGCATGTGTCACCATACCCGGCTCCTGTGACCCTGGTAATTGAGTTCAGTCAGGGACTCACACGGTGGACAAGCTACCACCCGAGCCGCACCCCTAGCCCTGGAAGTCCTCACTTCTGATGAGCACTTTATCCAGTGAGCTTAGCCTTCTGTCTTGCCAGGCTGTGAGTTCAGAAGAGGCGCCCAACAGTAGTCTTTCAACACTGGGTTGGCATACTGTGTTTCTTAGCTCTGATTCTGAGTTCCTATTTCTGGGTCTAATTCATCTCGTATGAATTAGATGCTACCCGAAATGACTGTGGTGGTTTGAATATGGGGTACGGCCCCCACAGACTCATGTGTTTGAATGTTTGGCACTATTCAGAGGTGTGACCTTGTTGGAGGAAATGTGTCACGGCGGAGGCCAGCTTTGAAATCTCATATGTGCTCAAGTCATGCACAGTGTGACAGTTTTCTGCTGCCTAGGGATCAAGAGGTCCAACTCTCAGCTCCTTCTCCAGCACCACGTCTGCCTGCACTCTGCCATGCTTCCAGCTAAGATAATGGACTAAACCTCTGAACTGTAAGTGAGCCCAAATTAAATGTTTCCTTTATAGAGTAGTTGCTGTGGTCATGGTGTCTGATCGTCCTAAAACACAAAGCCGGACATAGGCCATAGCAAAGACGCCCTGCTGTGAGCACAGGCATCCGTCCTTAATTCTCTCTTCTTTTCCCTGGATCTTCTTTCTCTAGTCAGGGTACAAGTCCTTTCAGGCCTGTTTGTCTCTTTTATATTTATACTACATAAATGTCATATTGGGTGGTCCTCCCCACCCCCAGGGGTCTAATCACTCTCAATGACAGGCATATAGTTTACTTTCTAACAAGGACCTAAAATTGGTTGACAGTCACTTGAAAATCAAGGCAGACAGCTGTTGGCTGCTGTGTCTGCTACCTACCATTGTACCTGCCACTTAGGTACCCTGTAAACAAAGGCTGAGTGGATGAGTATGCTAATCTATTAGTAGCCTGCAATGGAGCCAGCCTGGAGAGTATTCTCACACTGAGGAATGAGGGCCGATGGGTAGAAATGCTGCATTCTTACTTCATAATAGGACAAGCGCAGGGCACAGTTTGCTTTGTGCAGAATATGTGCCCAGAGGAAAGCGACACATAAAAAGAACTTTGTAATCCAGTGCCATTGAAGAAGGCTTTAGTCATTTGCCGTGAAAAGAAGCTCGCAGAGTAAACCATCTCTTTAGCACTGGGTGTCAGTTATTTTCACATCAGATTTCTTTTTTTTGTTTTTTTTTTTGTGTGTGTGTGTTTTTCTTTTTTTTTTTTTAATTTATTTATTTATTGAGGATTTCTGCCTCCTCCAGTTCGGCATACTTATTATTAGTACTAACATTACCTCACTTACATTTGCCTACCTTTGAATAAAAGGAAAACTGTTGTCCATTTATAAAGAACAGGGTCGAGAGAGCTCTGCAAACACTTGTGTTTTACCTGTTCTCAGCTTGTTTGGAGACTATGGGACAGCTGGGCACAGTCAAAGGTCCTACTTTGTGCCTTTTAGAAAAACACACATTTTCTGGCCACAGAGATTCTAGGAAGAAACTAGAGATAGGCTGTATAAAGCTGGCCATCCCAACCAGTCTTTGCCAACTCCTAAAACTGCTAATATATAAGGAAAAATGCTGCAGAGCATTCGGAAAGATGGAGGATGTGAAATCAGAACAGGACTATACTGTATGGGAAAATATCCATTTTCTATTTTTAAAACAGGAAAATAAAGAGAAAAAAATCACGAAGAGATGGCAGTTTAGGTGTGGGCTCTTCTCGCTTGTTTATTTAGAACATGACATCCATGCCACTGTTTCCGAGTAGAGGCCTGCCATCCATCTTTTCCCGTGGTCCACTGGGAACACAGAATGCATCCTCTGTGGGCGCTGCATTGGGTAGTGAGCTAGCTGCAGGTGTGGGGCGGGGAGGGGTGGAAGCAGGAGCCTGCCTGTTAGTTTACAGAGTCACCTAAGAAGAACTGGAACCCCTGGGTTGTATGAGAGCAAGCCTATGAAGGAAATCCTCATAGCCAGCCTCAGGGCTCACCCAGAACGCTTTCTTGCTTACTGAGGTCACATGACTGCTTGGGACCTACTGATGAGAATCTAAGGGAAGGCAGTGGGGGAAAAGTCACATTGGGCAAGTGGGCATGAATGCCACTTACCATAATCCTGAGCTGAAACCGAAAGCAAGCAGAGGACTGGGGAGTGGAACTTCCATCATGTTCGAAAAGTTCTGTTCCTTCCACTGTAATGATGATGGTGATTCATCTTCCTTCTAATTCTTCCTCTTCTTCTTTTTAAAGATCTATTTTATTTTTAAATTATGTGTCTGTGTGAATATGTGAACATGGTTGTCCATGGAGGACAGAAAAGGGCATCCTGGAGCTAGTGTCGCAGGCCACTGTGAGCGGCCTAGACTTGTGTTCTCTGGGGAAACAGCAAGCACTCTTGACCACACAGCCAACTCTCCAGCTCTCACAATGGCTCTCCATATAGACAGTATGCCGATATTTTGAGTACCGCTAATTATCAACATCAGCTGTAACCTCCACTTTTCAAAACCCATCAAGGTCGAGACCCCACAGCAGGGTCCTTAATCAAAGGGGTAGGAACCAGTCAGTAAGTTGTAGTCCTCGCCAGGGATGCTAATGTGTAGCTAGTCTGGAACACTATCACACAAACGAGCATGGCTCACACACACAGAGCTTAGGGGGAAAGTAGTCTGTAACAGAGAGAAGGTGAGGTTCTGAGGGCAGAATGGGAAATGTGGTAACATGGAGAATGTGTGCAAACTCCGGAGGACACACAGCAAGAGAAAATACCAGGGTAAAATGAGAGCAGTTCCCACTAAGAGGAAGCAGGGAAATGTCACTTGCAGAGAGGCTATCCGACTGGAAAGCTCTGGCTGGTGCTGGAGCAGCAGGTGCTTATATACAGAGATGCCAAGGGGAGGCAGCACTCTGCAAACAGGAAAAGTGGGGTTCATGCCTTTACAGCCAAATGCTGATATTCAGTCTCTCTATACTCATGGCTCATCTTCTATGTTGGTGAAACAACTAGGGACCTAACAAACAGAAGCAATTAAGGAATAAAAATGATGGAAACAACTGTAATAAGTTTATTGCAATCCATTCCCTACCACATATACCTGCATGCTATAGAAGCACCCGAAATACCACCTCGCCTCACTCTCTCTGCTGGCCTTCAGCTTTGCACTACCATTGTAATTAATTCATAATGCATTCTGATTATATTCACCCCACTATCCCCAACTGCTCCCAGGTCCATCCTCACCTCTTTATGGCCCCAACTTCATGTCTTTTCAAAACAATTATTCATAGAGTTCGGTTTGTGCTCTTTGCACATTCCTGGGTGTGGAGCCACCCACTGAACTGTGGTTGATCAACCAGGGACACACCCTGAAAGAGAACTGACTTCCCTCCCCTAGAAGCTCTCAGATGCCAATAGCTCCTTCCCTCTCCATGCTAGAATGTTGACTGCCTTCATCTCGTACAGGCAACTGCAACTACTGTAAGTTGCCTTCTGAGATCTTACTAGCGGCCTGGATGGTGATCTGATCTAGAAGGCTGACATCTTAGATGGTCCTATAAATGCATACATTTTTCCTCTATCGTTGATGTGATGGTATGGGTCCCACAATCTGTAGAAGGTTTTTAATCTAGTATTTTTGCTATGATAGAATGCACATTTACTTGTGAAAAAGCAAACTTTACTCCCTGGCCCAAATCTGCATTCACAGTCATAGTGGCTTTCAAGCAGGGCAGGAGTGCCCAAACATATGAAACAGTTCAGACCCACCTGAGCACAACCCCTGGAGTGTGGAAAAGAACGCAGATGGGGGATTTATGAGTAAATGGCGTGGAGGCTTATTTGGTATCATTATTTTACAGGGCAGTGAGGAACCTGATTCAGAACATGCCTTGGAGTTTCGCTCTGAGCCATGCCCTCCTTCTGACTGTGAGTCCAGTAGAGACCCATGTTGGAGTAAGGCCACTAGTTAGCTCCCGGCCACTTAGCCCTGAAATAATCACACAGAAACTATATCATTTAAATCACTGCTTGGCCCATTAGCTCTAGCTTCTTATTTAGTGGTTGCCCGCCCACTGGGGCATGGCCTCTTATACTATATATGCTGATGCAGAGCCTGCATCCAGCCTCTTTTCCGGCCTCTCTGTTCTAGTTGAGGATTTCAGTTTCTGATCTCTGTTCCAGCAGAGGATTCTAATTTGTGAGTCTACCCCTAAATAAATAATCATCTATTTCTCAATTCTGAGCTGGTGTGGGATTTCTTCCAAGTGTCCTTCTTCACATCTCCATTAATCTGTGCATCACCACCAGGTCGTGGCCTACCAGCAAAGTTTCAGCACCTCTGTCTCAGGCAGAGGCTCCATGGTGTCTCCCTGACTCTACCTCCTTTCTCCCAGCATTCCATTTTGGTTTCCCCCCTAGCTCTGTTCCCTTATAGCTCTGATACAGAGTAGTTCCCTTATTAACCAATGATATGATATTCACAGCATACAGAGGGGAACCCCACACCAGACCCATACAGCTTTCATCATGCCCCTGACTTTCCTGAGTTCAAAGTACCTTTCTTTACCTCAAGAAAGAATTTCCCAGCTACAGTACTGAAAACAGTCTGGTGCTGGCTTAAGAACAGACAGGAAGACCAATGGAACCAAATAGAAGATCCGGATATCAATCCAAACATCTTCGAACACCTGATATTTGATAAAGAAGCAAAAATATCAAATGGAAAAAAGAAAGCATATTTAACAAGTGGTATTGGCATAACTGGATATCAACATGTAGAAAAATGAAAATAGACCCATATCTATTACCATGCACAAAACTCAAGTCCAAATGAATCAAAGACCTCAACATAAAACCAACCACACTGAACCTTATAGAAGAGAAAGTGGGAAGTACACTTGAATGCATTGGCACAGGGAACCACTTCCTAAATAGAATCCAGCAACACAGACACTGAGAGAAACAACTAATAAATGGGACCTCCTGAAACTGAGAAGCTTTTGTAAAGCAAAGAACACAGTCAACAAGACAAAACGACAGCCTAAAGAATTGGAAAAGATCTTCACTAACCCCACATCTGACAGAGGTCTGATCTCCAAAATATACAAAGAACTCAAGAAATGGGACACCAAAAGATCACATAATCCAATAAAAAAAAAATGGAGTACAGACCTAAACAGAGAACTCTCAACAGAGGAATCTAAAATGGCTGAAAGACACTTAAGGAAATG
>NC_022031.1:1484337-1487067 GCF_000317375.1 Microtus ochrogaster
GAGATTCCACCTTACACCTGTAAGAATGGCCAAGATCAAAAACACTGATGACAACTTATGCTGGAGAGGTTGTGGGGAAAAGGGAACACTTCTGCATTGCCAGTGGGAATGCAAGCTGGTACAGCCTCTTTGGATGTCAGTGTGGCGATTTCTCAGAAAACTAGGAAACAACCTTCCTCAAGACCCAGGAATACCACTTTGGGGTATATATCCAAAGGATGCTCAATCATGCCACAAGACATGTGCTCAACTATGTTCATAGCAGCATTGTTTGTCATAGCCAGAACCTGGAAACAATCTAAATGCCCCTTGATTGAAGAATGTGGTACATTTACACAATGGAGTACTACACAGCAGGAAAAACTAACAACAGCTTGAATTTTGCAGGAAAATGGATGGAGTATTATTTTGAGTGAGGTAACCCAGACACAGAAAGACAATTATCACATGTACTCACTCATAGGTGGTTTTTAAGCATAAAGCAAAGAAAGCCAGACTACAAATCACAATTCCAGAGAACTTAGACAACAATATGGACACTAAGAGAGACTTACATAGATCTAATCTACATGGGAAGTAGAAAGTAGAAAAAGACAAGATCTCCTGAGTAAATTGGGAGCATGGGAACCTTGGGGGAGGGCTGAAGAGGGGAGGGGAGAGGCAGGGAGGGGAGCAGAGAAAAAGGTAGAGCTCAATAAATATCATGGGGAATTTCCTAGTAGATTTTCCTCTCTGGTTTCCAGTGTCTTTTTATACCAACTATTTTCTTATCCTGAAATTTTGTGATGGGCATGAAAAGGCTCTCAAGCTATTTGGAATGATAACTGGGATTATCATTCCCATTTGCTGGGATTGTTGCCTATGGATATTTCTTCACAAATTATTAAGTATTCATTTAGGGATTGGGTGTGTGTGCAAGTGTGTGTATGCCCATGTGCATATGGTCATTTGGGTACATGTGTACAAGGGTGCTCTGCCATCCACATGAGGTACCCCCTCTATTGCTTCCACTTTAGCTTTCAAGAAGAGTCTCTCACTGGACCTGGAGCCCAGCAGTTTGGCTCGACTCGCAGCAGGTGGCTCCTCATCTGACCTCTTCTGTGAATACTTGAGCTCAGAACCCAGGTCCCTTCGCATAGGTGGCAAGGCCTTTATATAAACAACTAGGACCTCTCCCTAGCCATATCCATGGATATCCTTTTTAAACTAATAAACTCCCTCAGTCTTCCCGGGCCCCAGCACTGAAGAAGGTAAGCATGGCTCCAATCCAGGCTTATCACAAAGAGGGGAAACCACAAACCACAGGCTGGCTGGCCATAGCCACACCTGGCCTTCGCTCACTCAACTCAGCAGCTGACTTGGCACTGTGTCAAGTCTGATGGGATGCTAGCATCGTGGCTAAGTCCTATATAATGTGCACGGGGCAGAGGGTGAGAGGGCAGGGAGCTGACAAATGAAATGTAACACCCTGAACCCCCTGGCATCCTCAGAAACTTCCCAGGGCCGAGACACAAACTATGGCTAAAGTGGAGACATTTCTGAAAACTCGAGTCACTGTTTTCTATTGCATGAATTTGCTCCAAAACCTCATTTGAACTGGTTTGAGCTTTTTCTCTGTGCAGATACAGAAATGACTGTGTTTTCTAGATATTAAGAGTATGTGAATTGTATTACCTTTCTTTTTTGTGGTTTGCATTACCTTCTAAAAGCTGGCTTTTGTTTGTTTCACTGTTTGTCTCAGTATGTAGCCCTGGCTGTCCTGAAACTTGCTGGGTAGACCAGGCTGGCCTCAGACTCACAGAGATCCACCTGCTTCCTCCCCTTGAGTTCTGAGACTAAAGGCATGAGCCACCAAGCCCAGTTCTTGCTTGCGCTTTTAAGATTGGGTCTTTCTACGGGGCCCACACTGTCCTCAAACTCACTATCTTCTCCTCAGCCTCCTTCTCCTGGGTGAAGAGCAGGCAGGCATGCACCATCATGCCCAGTGGAAAAGCTGAATTCCAAAAGACATTTGGCACATGGATTGTTGTTCTCTGCACAACTTCCAGACAGGCAAGTTTTCCAGAGATGGTACTTTTGTAGCTCCAGTCATGAGGGCATCTACCTGACTTCAGTCTAGCACCTTTGTAAACCCCATCATGTGGGCATCTACCTGACTTCAGCATAGCACCTTTGTAGCCCCCATCATGTGGGCATCTACCTGACTTCAGTCTAGCAGTTTCCACTAGAAAACTAGTAAACATGATTTTACTCGATGGATTCACAGGGTGAAGAGTGTAGGAGAGAGGATGCTCTTAGTGACCGCAGGAACAAAGCAGAGAGAAGCTGAAAGGCGGGCACATGGTCCACTCTTGACTCGCTGCACTGCATGCAGGCTCATCCCTCGGCTGTAATGAACACAGCCATGTGGTATGGAAAGGCCACAGGAAACATGACCAGTGGAAAAGATGACAAGTTACAATTCACATTCCAAATGAGATGTCCAGAGTTTTGTTGTGTTTTTTTACTGTTGTTGTTTCTGTTTGTTTGTTGTTTTTTAAGGTGAAGCAGAGAAAGACAAGTGAGATAAAGCCAACAACAAAGGTTCATGGCTGCCAGGACCAGTAGAGAGTGTGGGGACACTGTGTCAGGCACAGGGATACGCTCTGGCGTGGAGACACTGCGAAAGGCACAGGGCTCCAACATGGAGACATTGTGTCAGGCACAGGGCTCCAACATGGAGACATTGTG
>NC_022031.1:1487192-1487891 GCF_000317375.1 Microtus ochrogaster
CAGGCACAGGGCTCCAACATGGAGACATTGTGTCAGGCACAGGACTCCAACATGGAGACATTGTGGCAGGCACAGGGCTCTGGCTGAACTGAAGAGCTCAGCTGGGGCAACAGGTTGCCAGCTCTGGAGCTTCCTAAACACCACAACTTGCTTTAGTTACAGACTCTTCTGGCAGCACAGAAATCCTACCTCTAGAAGATGCTTAATTTCCAACTCAACACTGGCATCTCCAACTCAAAGGCGACACTTTATGTCAACAACACCCTTCTTTCTTAGCATTTGGCCTAATCGCCCTGAAATGGGGACAGAAGACAGTAAGTGCTGCCTATTCCTGAATAGCTAGGGAAATGAGAACTGGTGTCTGTAAAAAACCGGTCCTCGCTGTAGACAGGGAACATGATGACCTCCAGATATCCCATTATAATTAGCCATGAAGTCTATAATCCTAAATTGTACCTCTTTCTTCAAAGTACAGCATGAACTACAGAAAATTTAAAGTTTACTTAATTTAAATTTACAATTTATTTAATGGTCCTTCTTGCAAGGAGAGTGCACACTTGTGAGGTGCAAACTGTGCCTCGGTGTTCTGAGAACACAGTGTGCTTTATGTAATCACACTGAATACAGGCCTCTCTCATCGGAACCATCTGAGAACACACAGTGTGCGTTATGTAATCACATTGAATACAGGCCTCTCTC
>NC_022031.1:1489121-1517603 GCF_000317375.1 Microtus ochrogaster
TCTCGGTGTTCTGAGAACACACGTGTGCGTTATGTAATCACACTGAATACAGGCCTCTCTCATCGGAACATCTCACTCTTTAGCTGCGCAGAAAGTGCAAAGCAAAATTAAACAGGTGCTTCCATCTTTCAGACAACTTTCCAACTTCAGCACTATAAACAGGCATTTTGGAGCATAAAATTCCTCACCATAGCATAGGGGCGTGGCTCAGTGGATAAAAAGTGTTTGCTGTGCAAGTCTAATGGCTTGAGTTCCATCCCAGAATTCACAGCAGAGGAAGAGAACCAACTCCTGAAAGTTGTCCTCTGATCTCCACAAGCGTTTGTGGATGTGATTACACACACACAGACACACACACACAGACACACACACACACCCCACTTCATAAGAAGAAAAAGTTTAAAGAAAGCATCAAACAATTCTTCAGCACAGAGGCCTGTCTTGTGTACGTAGAATACAGAAAGCACACAACTTTAGCTGATGATTCTCTAAAGACAGACATTGGAGGATTATGAAAAGAAAAGGTAAGAAATTTTCTTTATTCTCCATGTTACTGTGGAGATGTAAAAGGATTTGCAGTCCAAGGCCACCAGTTTTAGGATGTGTGGAGCTGTGTAAATACAGTCCAGAGGTTCTAAATGCCAGACACCCTCTGGCTAGGAGCAGTCTGAAAGAAGCAGGCTCATGCCATCACTGGGCTGTTTGTTATGAGCTGTATCTCTGAGAACAATTTGAAAATGCCATTGAATATTTATTAAAAGGAAAGATCTATAATAATTCAGGTTTTGGCTTGCTACTATTAGCTAATAACTCATGGCTGGAAAGGTAACGAACTGCAGAGGGAGAAACCATTAAATCTCAGAGAAAGGTAATTTAAGAGAAAGGTTAGTACATTGTGCATCACCACTTTTTCAATGACTGTTCCTACCATCTTAGGACTCGCCCCAAAAAGCTGTTATTCGTATCAAATTGTTTTAACACGATTCTATAAGCATTTTAGTTCCAATTATATTTTGTAGCTACAAAGCTTATTTACTTTGTTGTTGAGTGTGTGTGGGTTTTGTTTATTTTTTTGTGACAAGGTCTCACTGTATGGTCCTGACTGTCCTGGAACTCGCTGTGTAGAGCAGGCTGACCTTGAACTTGCATTGATCCCCCATCTTAGTCTCTAGAGTGCTAGGGTTGCAGGTGTGTGCCAACACGCCCAGCAGACGCTGAACATGACACAGAGCTAATGTTTAAACTCAAGACATGCATTTTGGCCAACATGACCAATAGAACAAAGTCAAAGACACTATACAAATATGTACAGTTATTTTTAAGAATTGATGATGATACTTTTCTAACACACCCTTATTCTTCACTTACTATAACAAGGAAGTGTGCTTTTAACCTTGATGCCAAGAACTTAGTCACTACGGGGAACACCACTCTGGGTTTCAATTAATCCTGTATTTCTTGTTACTTTCTTGGACATAAAAAAGCTATTGTAGATGGTTTATGTGTTAATTCTTAACAATCAAATAGGCTTAAAATGTTTGCATTTCCTCCTGTGAGTCTTTTGGTAAGTAGATAGAGATTTAAGACTCTGAAATTGGAAGCGTGGAATTCTTAAATCCACTAAGAGACAGACCATTCACATTATGCAAAAACACTGTACTCAAACTCAGCTGTGCACATAATGATAGTATTCAAATTAGATCACTAATTTAGACATGTTCTATCATGTCAAGTATAACGAATATAAAAATGTATGACTGAAATCCAACAAGAATAAGAAAAAAAGGAAGGAAAATGAAGCTACTCTTTTTTTAGGAAATGAAAATTCATAGCACATGGTATAATTCACTCATATGAATATGAGTGAGAAATCCAGCTTCACTGTTCGTGTTGCTGAGTGTGTGAAACAGGGTGGTGCCACGTCACCAGGACCGAAATCAGCTCTGTGCTCTGGACTACAGTATCTGCTTCCGGGTGAAACTGGAACACACGAGGCATGAAGTGAACGAATTAATCTTCATTTGAATTACTTAACATATTATTATAAAATCATATTTAAAATACCATAATACTTTCAATTGTTATTTAAATTTGCATGTGCCTATATTGTAATTTCTCACTGCAATGGATTAAGTATACCACTGTGTAGAAAAGTAATTACCAGAACTAAGATGGCTGCCCAGCATTTTATTAACATTTTAGAATTTACAAATGTCTCATTATTTTTAAAAAAAAATGGCACCATCAACAAAAGACCAATCCAATGACTGTCGTAGAAACATCAGCCCCTTTTGATTCAACTTTTTCTACTGAAGCTAAAATGCAAAATTGGCACCATGAAGCTTGAAATTGAGATTTTGGGATAGCATTGGCAACAGCCTTTGCCACTTGCCAGAAATTGTTTTCATCTGGAAATTGCCAGGTAGCAGATTCCTAGGGTACAGTTAGTGTGTGTGAAATAAAAAACGCAACATCATAGATTTGTTTCAACGGTTATGAGAGTACAAGTCCATTTCATGACTCAAACATTACCGTACATATGTAGTTACACAGTATTTAATAACAAAATTAAGGAAATTAAAATTTTAGAGTATTCAGAGCCAAAATACAAGTCCTGAAACTGGCAACTTTAGGTTTATACTGTATCACCGTGTAGTACTTATGTAAAAGAATGTCAGTGTCAGACTTCAGCCTTAAGCAGGTAACAAACCTGCTTTAGCAAACCAAGACAAGCTATATTGGTTCAAATGATTGGACCTCTCAAGGAATCCAAGAGTTTAAACTTGACTTGACTGGGTTTCATCTGAAATACTTGTACACACAGAATGCACGTTCCTCATACACAGTAACCACTGTAATTAGTAAATAAATTTCTACTGTAGGCAAAGAGCAAGCTTAACTAGTAGGTCTCTGTGCTTTATAGATAGATGCTTTTTAATAGTCAGTACCAATACACATAAATAAAAAATGCTTGTAGAAATAAAGCCACATTTTCCCCCAGGTTAAGTAGATATATTTGCATAAATAACTTTTGGTACATCAAACAGAGGATTTAGCCAACGACAGTCCCTACTCTTGATGCTTTAAGCAGATTAATTTAAAAATAGATCGTAAGCATTCCATCCCTCCTCCAAGTGGTCCTTCAGTAACAAATGGCAAAGAAATGGAGCAGAACCATTAAAACTTGGAATTCCAAGTCAGAACAGCTCATTTTGGGTCTAACAAGCTTTATCATTCAGCAGCTGGGTCTCCCCCTCAGTCATTTCCAGTTTCTATAATGCAGTGTAGTAGTTTAAATATAAATGCTCCTTCTGAAGGTTCAGAGTTGATTACTGGGTCCCCAGCGGCGACATTGTTGAGAGGGTGTGGAACCTTGCTGGAGGAAGTGTGTCACTGGGGGAGGGTCTTAAGGTTTTATAGTTTCACTCCATTTCCTGTCCTCCTTTGGCTTCCTCACTGCAGATGCAAATGAGCAGCCACCCCCTGGCACCGTGGCATCTCTACCACGGCAGACTGCGTGGCATTGTGGCATCTCTACTCTACCACAGCAGACTGCGTGGCACTGTGGCATCTCTACCACAGCAGACTGCATCATTTCTTAAACTGCAAGAAAAACACCTTACATTGTTTTTTTGTTTTTTGTTTTTTGTTTTTATTTTTTTGGTTTTCCGAGACAGGGTTTCTCTGTGGCTTTGGAGCCTGTCCTGGAACTAGCTCTTGTAGACCAGGCTGGTCTCGAACTCACAGAGATCCGCCTGCCTCTGCCTCCCGAGTGCTGGGATTAAAGGCGTGCGCACCACCGCCCGGCTTTTTTTTTTAAATCAGGTGTTTGCCCACCACATTAAGAAAAGTAACTGCAGCAGGGTGGTGCTGGTGGCGCAGACCTTTAATCCCAGGACTCGAGAGGCAGAGGCAAGCAGATGTCTGCGAGTTTGAGGTCAGCCTGGTCTACAGAGTGAGTTTCAGGACAGTCAGAGATTGCTACACAAGGAAACCCTATTTCAGAGAGAGAGAGAGAGAGAGAGAGAGAGAGAGAGAGAGAGAGAGAACTGGCAGGGAGGGAGGAAGGGGTAAATGGAAGGACAAACTGAGGACTTGTACATATGGTGGCAATGACAACTGTTTTCACCGTTAATAAATGCTCCACATTGTCTACAATATAATAAGGTCTATTTTCATAAAACAAGTGAAAGTCATGCAATTTTATATACAGAGTACTTCAGCTAATCCAATGGGCGGAGAGTGTCCTAAGCTATGAAAGGACTAGACAGAGGCGTCAGCCCCCTGACGGCCCCACCCGTGATAACCCTACTTCTATAAACTCTCAGTCGGTTGCTTTCGACTACCCTTCCCGTGCACTCCTCCAGTTTACAAAAGGGGATGAGCTTGCCTTGGAGAACCCAGGCTTTCTGCATTAGGAGAGCTTTTCTCCCATTGCTTCCACTCTCCCAAGTGGCTGAGTTCCTCTGTCCACGGAGAGGGAAATTCACCAAGACCATGACGGAAATGAGAGCAAGCGTACATTCCATGAGTAGGTCAATCCTGGGCCTAGCTCTGCGGATCACTTTACTTCATTCACGGACGACGTCCCCACCTACCAGCCAGAGTCTTAACAGTGACTGGGAGGAACTGAAAACACGAAGAAGAGTCCCCATCTCCAGCACAGACACCAGTTAAGGAAGGGCACGCGGCCCTCAGTGTCATCTTTCTGTTTCTCTTCTGTGTCCCCAGGCTCCCATTCACCCAAGCGCCTCATCCTGCTCTACCCCTGGCTTCTGTCACTTTTCTGTCAGAAATTTCTCTCGCTTACTCTTCCCATCCCACCCTTTGCTTCTGTGGCCTTGTCTTTATTTATTTTTATCCCATACATCCTCTCAGGCAGACAGCAACTTCGACAACCATTTCAAATACTGTTACCTATAATATAATGAGGCCCCTTTTTCTAAAAACAAACAAACAAACTGAGAGTCACATTATGACCAGAATACCTCAGACACATTAATAAACTGCAGTGGACTGTAACCCTTCATTTGCAGCTCGGTGGTTGCCTTGAATTTCAAAGTCAGTCTGCATAGCATCTCTAGACTTTGCTGCCCCTCTGGTATCTCTCTGCATAAATCCACAGCTTAACTTCTTCCCCCGTGGAATGCTCCAGCCTCAGCATTCACTGTCAACACTAAAGGTTCTTCTGTCTCTTCAATTATCGGAGCCAAGCCATCTGGAAACCCCTCGAAAGTCATTGTCCCCTCCTTGCGTCTCTGCCTCTCCCCAGTTCTATTCCCTGACCAGTCTGAATTTGGACTTTAAATCTGGCTTTCCCATTCTGCGTCCTAGCTCATCTGTTTTGTTGAGTATTCTAAAAGAACAGCCTAGGTCAGGTCTGGGAGTACTAGTTGGTCATCCTAGTTACTTGTGAGCTTGAGGCAGGAGGATTACTTGGGGGGCATTATGAATTCAGGCCAGTTTGAGCAACCCTGTCTCAGAGTGAAAGGTGAAAAGAACACTGAACATTGCTCAGTGACAGAGTGCATGACGCCTGGGGTTCAACTCCCAGGACCCAAAGAGTAGAGCGTGACATGCTCACAGTCACTGCAGGACCAAGTATGGCCATACCAAGTCTCTTCAGACCCTGCACTGCAGCCTCTCCTCTCAGCTCCATGGCACGTCTGCCACACCAACAGTTCCCAACCACACGGACTGAACTGCTGCTCTACAGTGTACTAGCGGCTCAGTGACATCATCAGACTCACTTCAGACTCAGGCCAGGCACAGCTTCCTGAAGGGAAGCCAGATGCTTACTCCTTCTTTTTTTTTAACTCCCAAATTTTTCATTTGTTTTTTATTAAGTTAGTTCTTTGACAATTCTATGGAGCAGGATATCCCTGTGCCTGACACTTCATCTCCTAAAATATGTATCTGATGAATGTCCAAATGAATATACATCACTCTCACTGAAGTTGATGTAAATGCAGAGAAGCTGTTGGTGACTGGTTAAGTGTGAACCAGAGGCTCCCAGCTCTTTTCAGATGTGGCATAAAATAATCAGGCCACTCTGGGTACAGTTCCCAAGGGCTGAGTGCAGGGGGTGTGGGGAACCATGCACCGTCGCGTCAGCAACTCGCCCTCTTTTAAAGGGGGCACTTTGGAGACAGTAGTGGTGATGCAGGGCACGCCTTTAATCCAGCTCTTGGGAGGCAGAGTTCAAGGCCAGCCTGGTTACAGAGTGAGTTACAGGACAGCCAGGGCTACACAGGAAAATCCTGTCTCCAAAAGCAAAAAAGAAAAAGAAAGAAAGAAGAAAGAAAAGTCACCTGTTTTGTGGCTCCATCGCCTCTCACTCACTTAGACATGTTCCCATGTTCAACACTACTGGATGAAGAAGCAAGGGTCCATGTTAGAGGCAAAGGGCTTGAGGGGCCTTAACAGTGATAGGTGGAGTCATAAACAGAAGAAACCAGGTGCATGAGGAGGCAAAGGGCTAGAGGGGCCTTAACAGTGATAGGTGGAGTCATTAACAGAAGAAACCAGGCACATGAGGAGCCATCCGGTCACTCTCATTCCTCAGAGAATAAATACACAGCCCTGAGGCTGACTGGGCAAGATGACAGATGACAGCAGCCTGTGACGGCAGTGTTGACACAGTCACACCTTTTGGTACTCTGAGGAAGGCAGGTGAAAGGACCACCTGCAGATAAAGGGCCCGTATGCTCTGCTAGGCTGGGCCACCTGGAGACCTGGGAAACTGGAGAGGGCAGAATAAAGCTGCCAGCAACTTTAAAGTCCACTCCGTGAGGCTCACTCCGTGACGTTCACGGGCTGGAGTGCTCTGTAGCCTAATAAAGGGCACATGCAGATCAAATTTCCTGTCCCCTGGCGAGCTATGTTTAGAAAAGAGAAAACAGTTTTAAAATAAGTTTTTAATCATTTTCTGGTTGGAAAACCATTCAGTGTTGTAGCCTGGTGCAGGAATTGGGAAGCCATCAACACTACGCCTGCATGTTCCAGCGATACTTTTCAATTCCAACAGAAAAGGTGTTGGTTCCAATGTGAAGTCGAGGGGAATGGGCTGAGGGTGCAGGGCAGTGACAGAGCACTTGCCTGGCATGTGCTGGGCTGGCTTCTAGGCAGTCAGTCTGTCTCTCTGTCCTCTGTCCTGCCCCACACCACCACAGAGGCATTATCTCAGGGAGAGGGTGTAGAGTCTCTGTCATCTCTCTGGACTGAAGTCAGGAAGGCTACACCACAGACATGGGAGGTTGGATGCAATGCCCTTATTTAGAGAGGACACATTTGAACCTATTTGTTAGATATGTGGCATTCCCTTTAAGAACCATAGTCGTGCCAAGAGTGTTAGCCGCTGTTGTAACTCAGGGATTTTTAGATTAAAAACAAAACAAAAAACACTTGAGAAAAACCTTAGGCCTTCCCACTTCTCCTTTCTCTAAGGACAATGATGCAAACATCCGACCCCAAACACAGATGAAGCAAGTTCGCCTTGTCACCGGAAGCTTTCGTACTCCTTACAAAGTAACACGTGGTTTCACTCTCTTTTTCGCAAACTGAAATGTGGGTTTTGAGATCTAGCATAAATCAGCTCTATCTCGACAAACATACAGAGATAGACTTCCTATTCAGCCAGCCCAAGCTGGGGGCGGGAAGGTACCGGAGAGCAGAAGTTTCTGCTACATGACTTATCACAATGGCTCAAACCCCAGAGGCAGGAGGATGTTCTGTGGGAATACCAAAAGGTTCTGAGTTCTACTTTTTCTTACAAAACTCACTAATGTCATCTTGGACCCACGACCTTTCTGGGCCCATTTCTGCTTCTGCAAACGACTATAATACAGGACCCGTCCCAAAGGCTAGTGGAGGGTGGAGGGAAACAGTGGACACAATGCTGCCAGCACAGCTAACACGGAGCAGGTGCTCCCTCTGGCCACTCACTCCAGCTCTTACCAGAAAGGATGGCCAGTAGGGACCAGAAAAGTGCCCAGAGAAATCAAGTGCAAGGTTGTCTTCTCTCAAGCCTACCCCTTGGCCTTGAACTCTGCAAAGACCGGGCCTTGAGGTGCAATCTCTGCTTGCTTCTACAACCACTAACAGGCGGAACTCCCAAGGCTCCATACAGTGCAGAAGCTAAGATCAGAATCAACTTCCAGCATCTCAAATACAAAGTGAAAAGTTAGAGGTGGAATGGCAATAGAGAGAGGCAAATGGTCTTTATCCACTTATATCCATATTAAAACTGCTTTGCATACTTTGCACACAGACCTTCTCCCATCCAAGCACTAACCAAGCTTGTTTGGCTTCAGAAACCAAGAGGGCGGATGAAGTGTGGTATGGCTGCATGCTGTACACAGCCCTTCTGACAGCCAAAGAAAACCGGGTGTCTGGGGGAAGTTTGTAGATTTAAAAGTGGCGACAGAAAATCCACTGAAATCACACAGACAGGAAATAAAACAACCATATGCAAATGATTTTCACAGACTTAGCTAAAGTTATAGACATGTTCCTGGGAGACATCTGACCAGAAGACGTGGACCGGGAACAGGTGACGGAGGCAAAGGGTGTGAGCATCCTCTGAGGAGGAGGCAGAAACAGCAGCAGGAGCTGGAGAGATGACTCGGTTGGCAGCAGGAGCCCTTTCGGCACACTGCAGCTGTGGTATCGGGTCTCCAGGCTCCCAGAGGATGCCTACTGGCGACTCGCTCTTGGGAGGCTTGACTTGAGACAAGGGGTGGAACCTTTCTGTGGTGGTTTCATTAAATATTAAATCACCTGGGGAAGTCCTCTCCCTAAGAACTTTCTTTAGCAATTAGATTTTAGTGTCTAGAAGATAAAGGCCAGAGGCCAGAACACAATGACTGAGGTGAACCTAAAAAACTCACAGAAGTACCACGGCTGCTCAGTCACTATAGACCTAGGACTCAGGGAAGAAGCTCAACAACCCATGGGTATTTCAAACCAAGATGGCTCATATGGAGTCCCCACAAGTTCTTCCCACGGCTTTGACTAAGACTGAAGGAAGTGTGCTGATAGCTGGGATGGAGGAATGATTTCCATGCCAGAGCACTGAGTCCAAGCTAAGCACAAGGTACCACTCCTGCCTGAGTGGAGTCCCCCATGGACACTGGCCTATGCTCAGAGACAGGCAGGCAGGGGGCAGAATAGATTGCATCAACCTCCAGTATGAAGCATCAAGATACACCAAGTTTTCTTTTTAATATATATATATATATGGAAGAAAGAAATAACAGAAGAGTTCCCACAGGAGGCATAAATGCCCTGTTACCTCTCTCACACTAGCACTAAAGGGGACTGCAACCAAGGGATGGTATTTAACAAGGAGGATGATAATAGCTTCCCATCATGGAGAAATGGACTGGCAATTTGGATACTTTAAATTTTAAACAAACTTCCCATGGACAAAGAGGAAAATAACCCATCTATGTTGCTTGCAAGTTGAGGCAGCAGAGGCAAAGAACACAGTTTCCACCAGACTAGCTCTAATTGCTATTATTTGATCTCAGCTTCATCTTCCTCCTCTCTAACACCAGGACAAGCCACCTCCCTTGCCGGCCTGCAGGGAGGCACTGCTGGAGCAGTGAGCCCGATGCCAGCATCCTCACTGTTACAGGTCACTGTTAGACTGTAACCTGCTTCTGTAAACCTCCAGCTGCTATAGTGTCTACAGCTTATCCTCACACAGCAATCAACATCCCCCCCCCCCAGTCAGCCTAATATACTTGACACCAGCTCAATACCTTCACATGCAGGATTCCACTTAATCCTCACACAAAACAATGAGGGAGGAGCTACTGTCACACCCACCCATTTTACAGATGAGGATACTGAGGCACAGAACTGTAACTTGCCCAGACTCAATGCCCCCAACAGAGACAGCAACCTGGCCCCTAGACACAACAGGCTAGCCTGTTTGATGCCCACACTTGGCCAAAATTTCTTATTGAGGTCAGCACTCAATGCTCTTATAAAGTCAATGTGCTGACTGGCTTTTTAACTTTTAAAGCAAAACCTTTCTTTTTTCTTAGAATTCTTAAAAATAAAAACTGTTTAAATCAGGTGCCTGTAACTAGTTAGTTCACCTTGGTTTTCTTTTTCTTCACTGAAACACCTTAATATGTACACACCTCTTTCTAAAGGTCATCTAAATAAACCTTATGTTGACTCACATCCCTGAGTGTTTATTTCAAATACAAATTCATGTATGTCTTTTTCTGTGTACGTATTTCTCTCTGCGGATGCATACAAATCACAAGGCAGCAGCAACGTGAGCACTCGGTTAATGTAACACCTTCTATGGTCAGTACTCTATAATAATAACCACTGCTATCAGCCACACAGCAGGGCTGTATGGTATTTCAAAGAATTCCTTTTACAAATTCAATCAACTCAAGTATTAACATCAACGACATTAATCCATTGCTCTGCTTTAAAATAATCTCTAGGGGGCAGCTGAGAAAGAAAGGTTAAAGATTTCTACCCTTCAAAGTAGGCCACTGCAGCTACCTATAAACCATGCTCTTTGTTTATTAAGATAATTAAACCCATCAGTGCACTTAACTTTCAGACTCAACAATTGTCTGCATGAACAGTCGTCTCTACTTTTCTTAAAACAAAGAGGATGTGTTCTAAGGGGATCCTGAGCATGCTCTCTGTACAACGTATGGTGTTTTAAAGCATGATTTATGTATCTAATTCCTTAAACTGCCTTGAAAAATACACCGAATTCTTCCCATGCTCCCCATTAAAAGAAGACACTCCAATTTAAAGACTGCCCGGATTCTGACTACAAACCGCTATATCATGTCAACATTTTCATTAAATACGGTTCAAGCTGGACTTGAAACAAATGGAGTGGAGACACAGCTGCAGCCCTTGCGGATGCAAAGCTACCCGGTCAGGAGGCTTACATAAGAGATGCAGGACAACTCAACCATCATCCGAATGTCTTTCTTTGAGACTTGCCCACATTCTTAAAGCACATGAATTAAAGCGCGCAGATCGCTTTTCTCATTTTCTCTGCCTTAGAGCACAAAACACTCAGCTGACATAGAAGTTGTTTTATCCCTAAAGGACAAGGTTCCAATTATGGGAGGTTGCCAACTTCTGCCTAGGGGAAGGGTGAAGTGGGATGCACAGAAAGCCTGCAGGCCTGAGCAGCAATGTCTCAGCTTCTCATCTCTGTGCCAGTCCTCAGAGGGGCTGTCAGCAGAGCCTCCTAGGATGGAGGCGGCAGATGCCCCTGACCCCACGCCGTGCAGAATCAAGGAGATGAAAATGTGCAATTAGCGGTGGGCCCAATGCCCTCGGAGCACCTGTCTCTCCTAGCACATTTCCAACTGGCGCGTTCAGCAGAGGCAGGAACCAGCCCTGGACTCCAGCCTCGAGTCCTCGAGTAGCAAGCCCCCCTCCTTTGCAGCCCAGCACTCCCTCCTCCAGCTGTAGCTGGGCTAACAGGAGGTGCCACCTCGGCCTGGCACGACAGGAATAAAACCTGTCCTTCCCACGCTGCCTGCAACTTCAGAAACTACAGTCAACTTACTGGCTCGCAGGAGGCAGGGGTCTTCTGGGGCTTCGGCGCTCTAAGAAGCGCAGCAACTCCGCCGCGCGCAGCCCGGCTGGCCCTCTGTGGCCCGTGGCAGGGGGCGCAGGATCCGCCCGGTCCTTGTCGCCTCGGCTCTACCGCGCCCGGGGCGGCGCACTCTCCCGGGCGCACCGTGCGGCCGCGGAGACCCGGACTGCGCCGGAGACCGGAGCAAGCGCCGTAGCGGCCGCCAGCCCCAGAGAGCTGCGCTCCGAGCTCCAGGTGTGTGTCTCCCGCTCCGAGGGAATGCGACGCCACGGAGTCCCCGCACGGGAGGCGTCGACGTGCAGCCGAGGCGCCAGTCCGCCCCGGAGGAGCAGTCACAGAGCCCGCACGCCGGGCAGGAACCGCAGTCCGCACTGGCCGGCGCGCCGCGGAGAATGACAGCGCCGAGGAGCGGCGCGCGGGACTCAGTGCGCATGTTCGCGACTGCTGCGGCACGTCACGGGGGCGGGGCTAACAGGCGGGGTAGGGCGGAGCGAGCAGGGTGGGCGGGGCCGGGCCCGGAGCGAACTTGGCTGCCTGTTGCAAGGGCAGGTGCTAAGGCTCACAACTGGAGCTGATAACCTAAAGCTCTGGAGTTTGTCTCCTGAGCCCATTGTCTCGTAAAAGGCAGTGTATCGGAACTGCTTTAGGGTCCCGGGACAACCCACAAAGGCCAAGTTTCACTCAGGTGATTGCTTAATCCCCAAGAGCTGCAATTTGCGGGACACCTTCTTTCATCTTGACCGTACTTACTGTAAGAACTTGAAGAGCTTGTAAGAGCCCTTTGCCCCGACCGCACCCCCAAAATAAGCCCAGGAGACACGAGAGGTGGGGCCCAGGTATGCAGGTTGTAATTAACATTGCCCGAAGCTCCTCAAGCTTCGGGAATCTCCTGATGCTTTGGTAATATAGAGCCTCCCATGCAGACTCAGAAGGTCTGTAGGATGGGAGAATCCCCGTTCAAATAGAGTCCAAGATGACACCAGTGCTGCAAGCCTTCCCCGCCCCGCATCCTTGCCACTTAGAGGGCAGAGAACCAGGAGCAGCTTCTGAAGTGTTTGTGTGTTTGAGAATCAGCGGGAAGAGCCTTTAACTCTGGAGAACAAATTTCCAAGGCATATTCACAGCGATTCTGGCTAGCCACTAGGCACAGCGGGTGGGGGTGGGGGTCCTGGAATCTTGCCTGAAACAATTTGTAGATAAATCGAACAAGGGTTTTGTTGGCTTCGAAGTTTATGTTTTTACACCCACACCCTGAAATTGAGGATAGACGGTATAGGAACACATAACCAGATGTGGAGCTCAGGACTGCTAAACCAGCCAGACCTTTGTCTAAGGCACCCAGTTTCTCTGCGTGCATATTTCTGAAGAGTTCTTTAACAGGAAAACAAGGCACTAGTGATATTGAACAACCACACATTCACTTTTTTGGACACATATGTTTCACTTTTAAAGGGAGTGTGAAGTTGGCTGGCTAAAAATTGCTCATGACAAGGGAAAGGAAGCAGGGACTGGGAAGGGAATGTTACTATGTTGCACAGGAGAGTGTGTGGGAGATTTTTGACCCAATCTTCAGTGTGGAAAGGTACTTTGGGGCTAAGATTGCAGGATCCGGCTTGACTTCCTGTCTCAGAAGCTCACTGACTCAAGAGCTTATAAAACTGTGGATTTCACTACCAAACTGTATTAGTTACTTTTATCATTGCTTTAACAAATTGCTTGGCAACAGCAACTCAAGGAAAGAAGCCATTGTTTTGAGTCATGGTTTGAGAGTCCAGTCTGCGATGGTGCAGAAAGCAGGGGTGTGAAGCATCTGGTCACACTGCATCTGCAGTCAGCATGAATGCTGGGGTGCTTAGGCTTTATTCCAATATCCAACCCTTGGTATGGCCCTGCCCACTGAGGTAAACCTCCCTGGCAACACCTTTGCAGACACATCCAGAGGCTTCTTTCCGAAGAGACCCTAAATCTTGGAAAGCTGACAAGATTAACCATCACAATTACATCATTGATTCCCACAATGATCTTCTAAATTAGATATGAAACGTTATTGTATCTATTTTACATGCATCAAAAACACACTCTGGAGGGCTTGGTTGGAGAGGAGCTCGCCTCACGTACATGAGGACCTTGGATCCCTAGAACTCATGAGGCCAGACGTAGAAACACACATATATAATGCTAGATCTGGGGATGTGGAGATGGACTGACCCCTGGGGCTCCCTGGCCAGGTATTCTAGTCGAATCAGTGACATCCAGGTTCAGCGGAAGATCCTGACTCAAAGACCCAGTGGAGAGCAGTTGAGGAAGCCACCCAGTATCAAACTCTGGACTCTGCGTGTGTGCTCATGCACACACATAAACATGTATATGCACAGGTATCTCACACACATCTAATGAAGTAAAGCTAAGGCAGAAGCAGCAAGAAGAGCCCACTCCGGATATCAGCTGACTGATCTGGTGGATGTATGCTTCAGATGTCAGGCAGGGCTGTGATAACTCTAAGGAAATGATTTGAATCTATGAAGAAAATGCTTCCTGCATTTACTCTCCATGTGTTTCTAAAGACTTTGCCAAAACTTTGAGTTAGAAAGTTTATTTTCCAATGAGGAAATATGTCTTTTGTATCCATCCAATTTCGCAGCTTCGTGTATTGGGGTTGCAAAATGCAGTTTCCAGAGCGTTATAGTCCTGCGGTTACACAGCACAAGTTTTGCCAGGGATTTAGAGGGACAACACTCATGCCCTCCAGGGACTTGAGCAAGCACCATCCTCATTTTACCCAGGAAGAGGCATTGAGGAGAAAGTACTAATCCTGGCAAGGGCAGTCTCCTGTCTCGGTCTCTTTCTCCAAACTCAGTCTCTTTCTCCTTTCACCAAACTACTCACTGGAGATAAGTTTTCATTTCCAGATTGTTCATATCAGGATATGTAACCACCCAATGAGAACTCAAATGTGTTTCAAAGCTAATTCTCATGATTAATGCATAGACTGCACTCCCAGTCTGAAAACTTTTGGAAGCAAGTGTTGTGCAATAATCTTTTGGTACACTGTGAATATGTGCTGCTCTCATTGGTTTAATAAAGGACTCAATGGCCAATAGTTGGGCAGGAAGAGAACATCGGAATGAAGATGGGTGGAGTCACCAGGAGACATGAAGCCAGCCAGACACAGAACAAGTCTGACATACAAAATAAGATAGAGGTAATAAAGCCAAGAGGAAGGAAGTAAATTAATATAAATGGGATAATCTAAGTTATAACAGCTAGTTAGAAACAAGCCTAAACTATTGGCTGAGCTTTTATAATTACTAAGAAGTCTTCATGTGGTTATTTGGGAGCTGGCTGGCAGAACAGAAAAAAACCTACTACAGAAGTCAGCCTGTCCCTACTGTAACTGTAATCTCTTTTGATTATAAAATGAAAAATGAATGAGTTCATAAAAAGGACAATTTCTTTAAAATGAGGGAATCTGCTACACCATAGATTATAAATTTGGTTAAGTTTTTTTAATGTTTTATTTATTTTTATTCATCTGTATGTGGCTGTGCTGTGTGAGTTTGTGTGCACCGTGTGTATGGAGATGCCTGAGAATCCCAGAAGGCATTAGATCCCCTGCAACTGGACTTACCGGCACTTGTCAGCTGCTGAATGTAGGTTCTGGGGATTGCTCTTGGGTCCTCCGAAAACCAGTATGTACTCTTAACCACAGAGGCATCTCTCCAGCCCCTGGTCCAGTTTCCCCAATAAGAGTATTTTGATTAAAACAGAAATTAGTAGAATATATCATGTTGTGACTTCTAAAAGAACCCCATGTTTGTACTTTTCTTATTGTTGTGACTAAATAAACACAAGTCAAGGAAGGAAGAGATATTTGGGATCATTGTTTGAGGGGTACAGTCCCTCATGGTGAGGAAGGCACGAGACAGCTGAACACACTGCGTTCCCAGACAGAACATCGGAGAGATGAGTGCTGGCTCCCAGCTTCCTTCTTTTCTCTCCACTCCGGGACCCTAGCCTGTGGCATGGTACCACCCACACCCAGGGGAGTTCTTTCTTGCTTAGTTAATGCTCTGCAGATACCTGTCACAGGTTTGCCAGACATGTTTCGTTTAGGCAGTTCTAAATTTTGTAAGTTGACAAACACACATTTATTCTAGTTTACCATGGTCCCAGCAAATTATTTTTCTGGGTGATACTTATTGACTTCAAGCAATTCATGGCTCAAAAAAAGTAATTGATATGACCTACTGTCATTGTGTTTTGAGCCACTATTATTGACATTTAAAGCATGAAACATGTAATATTGCCTTAGTACTAATTGAATCTTAATATTGACCATGTCGCATTTTTAATCTATTTCTTTTTAGCCGTGATTGTTATGTGGTAAGAATAACAGATTCTCTCTCTCTCTCTCTCTGAGATTTGTATTCCTATGGCCAGCAGAGCCTGCTCTTTGAGAATTTCTTCATCCAATGACCCTCAAAGTACCACTCATGACGTTTTCAGTTACAGACACTAGCAACTGCACCAATATATTCTTTTCTCTTTCAAAAAGCTGTACCCACAATAGATTGCTGTACCCAGAATATATTTCCTTCTTTCTTTAAAATTAAACTATTTTTGTTGAGAATCACAGGATGATCACTGAGTTTGGAAATCTGGACTGAAAGATTCTTCACCTTTCTTAATTACATTTCCTGATCGTTTTTACTCAAAGGGATTCTTGGATGTTGGGAGCAGTGAGACCCCAGATCCTGAATTTCTTGTTATGCCCTGATCTGAGTGCCTACAGCTGCTCTGAGCACAAGACCTTCAGGAGTTCCTGATTGCAGGAGAGTGGTTTCTGGTGGGTTTGGCTGGGGCATGACTATCTCTATATAATCTGCCCCTGAACACAATAAAGGGGTATTGGGGAATTCAAGGATGACCCGTGTCGCTGTCTCTCTGTCTGTGTGTGTCTGTGTATTCTCAACCTCCAGCCCCCTTGCCCGAAGCTCGCGAGCTGGGTGCCAGTGCACAGAGTGCAGACACGGGGGCGCGGCGCGCGGCACTTGGACATGAAAAATCTCCTATTCTGCCTACCCCATAGAGACAATCCAGATGAGAAAGCTGGGTGGGGGTGGGGTGGGAATCAGAGTGACTGCTGAGGCTGGGTCAGAGTTGGAAGCAAAGAACTTAGATGCCACTTGGTGAAAAGCTTGCTAGAAAACTCTACACTTGACTTTTGGGCACAGCTGATTGTCAAGTTTGCAGGGTTTGAACACACACAGTGGCAAGCAGTGTTGCTAGAAACTGTAACTGAATCCCTGATTGGGCTCAAGTTAGCAGTCTATCTTGTTTCCTGAGCAGCTTTTAGATCTTTCTGAAAAGCTCAATGTCCTTTCCCTGACAAAGGGAACCGCAAGTGCTCAGATCTAGAGTAGCTCACTGTGAGAGTAGGCAGATGAGGGCAGGAGAATGTGTTGGAGGAAAAGCTTGCTAAAGGCACTCAGCGTCATGTGCCTTACTGCAAAGTTAAAAAAAGGCCGGGCTTACAGGTTTGATAGTTTCTGATGGGCGGAAGAAAACTTCTGACAGCAAGAGACAGTTTTTTACAAAGGTGAAAGCAGAGTGTTTTCAGAATTGTCTTTTTTTTTGTTTATTTATTTATTAAAGATTTCTGTCTCTTCCCCGCCACCGCCCCCCATTTCCCTCCCCCTCCCCCAATCAAGTCCCCCTCCCTCCTCAGCCCAATCAGGGTTCCCTGCCCTGTGGGAACTGAAGGAACCCCCACCTCCATCCAGGTCTAGTAAGTTGAGCATCAAAACTGCCTAGGCTCTTACAAAGCCAGTACGTGCTGTAGGATCAGAAACCTATTGCCATTGTTCTTGAGTTCTCAGTAGTCCTCATTGTCCGCTATGTTCAGAGAGTCCGGTTTTATCCCAGGCTTTTTCAGACCCAGGCCAGCTGGCCTTGGTGAGTTCCCAATAGAACATCCCCATTGTCTCAGTGTGTGGGTGCACCCCTTGTGGTCCTGAGTTCCTTGCTCGTGTTCTCTCTCCTGCTCCTGATCTTGTGCAACCACTTTGGAAATCAGTGTTTCGGTTTCTCAGGAAATTCGGGATCAACCTACCCCTGGACCCAGCAAAACCACTCTTGGGAATATACCCAAGAGATGCCCGATCATATGACAAAAGCATTTGTTAAACTATGTTCATAGCAGTGCTATTTGTAATAGCCAGATCCTGGAAACAACCTAGATGTCCTTCAATGGAAGAATTGATGAAGAAAGTGTGGAATATATACATAGCAGAATTGTCTTTATATTATGGGTGTCCCCCATTTCCTGACTTACCCTGACCTCAGAGACTCCTTACGCTCCTCTCCTGGGGCCAAGCATTCTGGGTCTGTGGCTGCAAAGCTGGAGTGCAGAGTCGGCCTGGGCTCATGTCTAGTCTGCATCTATCACCAGTGTAACACACTAAGCCAAGGATCAGAAGACAGGTGTCCAGGCTGGCCTCAAACATTCCCTGTACTCAAGGGTGACCTTGAACTTTGAACCAGTTTGCCTCCACCTCCCAAGTGCTGAAAGAACAGCCCTGTTTATCATGTCTGGTTTATGCAGTAAATGAGAAGAACCTCAGGTAAAAGGGAAACACTCTCACAATCTCCGTTACCCAAAACTACAACCAATTTTTAGTGAATAATTCATTTCTGTCATTTCTACCCCACCACACATCTTCCTCAAGCCCCACCTTTTTATCTTTCCAGTAAATAGTTTCTTCTACCTCCAGTCCTGTACCACCTCTACAGTGCAGGCCAGCTCCTGTTTCATGGGCGACAGAAGACGGCAGGGAGAGAAGGTAGCCTGTGGCCAGGGTCATGCTTTAGAAATAGAAGGACATGCATTGTGCGTACGGCTCTCTTCTGCTTGAGTGAGGTTCCGATTTTAGTCCCATACACGTGGCAGGGGCCAATCCTCCCATCTGGGTGAAGGAATACAGCTTAGTGGTGCTGGCCGAACATGCGCAAGGTCCCTTGGGTTTCAGCCTCCCGGCACTGAACAGACAAAGCAGAACAATGACAGAAACCACTCTCCTATTTTGAATAGGTATCAAAACTGGCATTGGGAGTGTTGCTTGGTGGTCAGGTCCTAGTGAAGTCTCACCCGTGTCCCTCTAGGGGAAAGTAAGGGTACAAGAACAGCCTCAGAGAAGAACAAGGGGCCTTGGAAATTTCACAGCAATTCACACAGAAAGAATTCCCGTGGGCAAAAAGCTGTAAAATAAACCATCACTCCAAGATGTCTTGTAAACCCAGCAGTTGCTTTTAGAAATATTTAATCCCAAATTCCCCTGGAAAGCACATGGTATTTCCTGTTTCTGGAAACAGAGGAAAATGGAGCTCTGTTTAAAGCAGGCAAGCGGAGCCAGATGTTGGCGCTGGTAATAATCTGCAGAGCCCAGCAAGCATGTGGTGTAGGCAGAAGAGATGCCGGCCAGCTGTCTACGGCTCTGGAAGACCAATTTCTCTTGGAGAGAAAAGAAACAGAGCATGGGGGCTGTTTTGCTTGTACGCACAGGGAGACAGCTGAGTCCAATAGATGCTATTTTCATTTCGAGAGCCAGCACAACAGCAATTTCAAACGTTTTTTCTCTTCTTTTGATGCATTTCCAGTCGCATATTAAAAAAATGTTCAGTATCTAACAAAATTCAGTCACTTAAGAAATAGAAAGAAAATACTGTACTATTCTGTTTTGAAGCCAATTTTAAACAATCTCAGAATAGTTTTCTTTGTCCATATTAATAATTAACTTTTTTCTTCTGAAAACATACAATTGACCTTTTCAATTAAAATAACTCTGGGACATGTGGATGCTGCAGTTTGAATATGAGATGCCTCCACAGGTCCTGTGCTGACTTGCTCCCCAGCTGTGTGCTGTTTGGGGAGATGACAGTTCAGGAGCTGGACTTAATTGAGGCAAGTAGGGCATTGGAGGGTGGGCATGGAATTATCTTTGAAGGTTGTACATGGTGTCTTAGTGGGGTTTCTGTGCTGTGAAGAGACAGTGTGACCATGCAACTCTTATAAAGGAATAATTTAATTGAATTAGCTTAGACTGTCAGAGGCTTTGTCCATTATCATCATGGCGGGAAGCATGGCAGCATGCAGACAGATATGATGCTGGAGAGGGAGCTGAGAGTGGCTCTACATTTTGAAGCAGCAAGAAGAAACAGTGAGACACTGGCCAGGCTTGAACACCTGACACCTCCATCCCGAGTGCCACACTTCCTCCAAGAGCACCACACCTCCTCCAGTGAGGCCACGCCTCCTTTAGTAAGGCCACACCTCCTCCAGTGAAGCCACACCTCCTCAAACAGCACCACACCTCCTCCAGTGAGGCCACACCTCCTCTAGTAAGGCCACACCTCCTCTAGTGAGGCCATGCCTCCTCCGGTGAGGCTCCACCTCCCCTAGTAAGGCCACGCCTCCTCCAGTAAGGCCATGCCTCCTCCAGTAAGGCTATGCCTCCTCCAACAGCACCACACCTCCTCCAGTGAGGCCATACCTCCTAATAATGCTGATCCCTATGTATGAGCTTATGGGGCCATTTTTAATCAAACTACCACACCTGGTCTCTGGTTCCTTCTCTCTGCTCTTCCTGTCTCCCATGGGAGTGGCTTCTGCTACAGGCTCCCACCTCCATGATATGCTTTCTCATCATGGGTGCGAGAATCCAGGAGCCAAGGACCATGTACCAAAACTTCTGAAACCATGAAACTAAGCATCTCTGTCCCTCTGAGGTTATTCTGTCAGGTGTCCTATCACAGCGGTCAAAGTATCACTCCTATCACTGTGATTTTAGGAGGAATAGAGGTCTGCTTCACCTTCCATACCCTATTCCCAAATCTTCTTCGGGTAAACTGGTTTTCTCATCCTTGCTTCCATGTCCACTGCCCGTTCTTGCTTTGAGGTTTTACTGGCGTTTTTACCTGCACTCTCCTCTCTAATTTGTGTTCTTCAAAGCTAACCATACCCTCACGCCTAATTCACACCTCCCCATTTCCATGGCGTTGACCTTGGCCACTCTGGCTAGCTAGCAGAGGTCTCTTCTTGTTTCTGTCTGCGCCATCGACTGTCTACCTCATTACACAGTACTTCCCTACACTGCTCTGTATCACAGACGGCAGAGCGTGTGTGTACGTGTCTCAGCAGCTCATAAACAGAACGTGTGCGAAAGCGGGTGTTGTATCTCACAGCTCTTTGTCTCTACCCCTTAACTGTCTAGCTGCTTCATCCATTCCCATCTTTATGATGGCACTGATTGTGATCATGTTTGCTGTATATAGGATTGAGGGAAGGGAAACGGAGAATATTAAAGCCAATGCCTCATCAGATCCTGTTTGGTGTGCGGAAGGGGGCAGATGATCAAGTGCTTACTGCATTTGAGTTATAGGGAGAGGCACTGGCTTCCAGAAAAAAAAAAAACCTGAAATCTAATTACTAGGAGTAGGGTAGTAGGTATGGACCGGATTGGCATTAAGATTTATTTTATTGAACTCCAAGCAAGGAATAATCAGCATTTACCCCACTGAGTGACAATAGAGAAGATTAACTCCAGAGCTCGGAGAAGGGTTAGGTCCCCCAGTAGAGGAAGGATGATCTAAGGAACAGAAAGGAGAGCTCAGCAAGAAATCCAGCAGAGACTTCGTTCTAGCGAGTTTCCTGAGATGCACACAGAGTACTATGTCTGTCTTTCCCCACGGTACGGTCCTTCTAGCCTGCTCATAGTTAGTTCCCTGCTCAGGTAAGCGACCCTAGGCTGTATTGCGACAGGCTGTGACCACTGACTGGACCAACTCCGTGACCTGATGCCATAGCTTGACACAAAGGACTTTTGCAGCTGGGCAATCGGTTAAGCTAATTAGAGTAGTCTTGGCTCAAGCACAGGCTAAAGCATAAAGAATGGGTTGGGCAGTGGATGGAGGAAAACGGAGCAGAAATCAGTGCTAAAGCAAAAAGTAGATGAATATCTGAGCCAGTGCAGTGGTTTTCCGGATATCCATTACCCTATCCTTACAAGAAAAGAAAAAAACCCACACCTAATAAGCTGCACAATTAGTGTTTAAAAAGTGAGTGACTGGGAAGGAATGGTGGATATTCTGAAGCCCGAGGAAGACAGGATTTGGACACATGTGATGTAATAAGGCATGTTTCTAGACTTTGTCTCTGGTTTCTAGCAGAGGGCTCTGGTTCAAAGCCTTTAGGATTGCCTGAGGCATAGAATAGCTTGTGCTATTCATAATTAATCCCCTGGGGGCGCTAATGAGACGTGAAGTGTGATAAGAAAACTGATCTGGGGAGGAAGGCTGGCTCTGGAGATTAAGTGCAGTCACATTTTCAGTGACTTACGATGCAGGCACATAGTGACAGTGCAATTAAAATCTCAGTACAGCGTGTCTTGGAGGAGCTTCTTGGTTTGTGAATAAAAGCACGTACCCAAGAGTAATGTGCTGGACTCCACAGGTTTGAGACACCTGCTGTCAGCATCTTTCATGACCTGGAGTGCCCTGTAGAGTAAGGTGAAGGAGGCTGGTGGAAACCCCACATAGTAGCCACGTCAGACAGCGCTGTGGGTAGCCTAGGCCCCTGCTTGCATCTGGCGTCTGATGTGAAAGCCGTCTAACTTGAGGGCTCTGATGCTCCCTCCAAGTGACTCACATGTGCACTGAAAACATGCAACACACAGAGTGACAGGGTTGGCAGCCGAACCCAGGGTTTCATTCTCCAAATCCTTAAGGATGCCACACTGTGCAATCTGTTTACAGTCTGGATGACAGAGCAACAAAGGCTCTGCTAGCTCTGGAAGAAGGAGAAGGCAGTTTTGCCAGTTAGTGTCCCTAACAACCTGTCTGATGCTAACTGATGCGCAAGGGAGCAAGCAAAAGGTTTTAATCTACACATCCCATTTCTCCAACTGGATTCTGGGAAGCACAGTTACTCATTCTACACCGGTTGTATCTAACTACGTCTAGTGGATTATCTTAAAAACACTGAGCACTGAGGCTGGAGATTCCTCAGTGGTTAAGAGTGCTCACTGCTCTTGCAGAGGACTTGGGTTGGGTTCCAGAACCGACATAGTACTTCACAAACTTCCCGTGGCTCGAGTTCCAGAGGATGGGACACCTTCTTCTGACCTTCCCGGGCTCCTGTGTGCATACGGTATACACAAACTCACCTGGGCATATAATAAGTGAATGAGTAAATACACAAACAAATCAACCTTTTTAAAAAATTCCAAGTGCAGTGCTGGGCAGTGGTGGCACGCGCCTCCAATCCCAGTACTCCTTTAAGCCCAGCACTCAGGAGGCAGAGGCAGGTGAATCTCTGAGTTTGAGGCCAGCCTGGTCTACACAGTGAGTTCCAGGACAGGCTCCAAAGCTATATAGAAACCCTGTCTCGAAAAATCAAAACAAACAAGAACAAAACTAAAACAACAGTAACAACAACAACAAAACCAAAGTGCTACTGAAACACTCTATAGCTGACATGATGATACAGAAATAAACATTTTTTATTAGGCATCTTGCATTTCATGCTCACTAAATGTCTTGTCACTCTGGATATAACTTTAGTGCCATTTTCTTCCTGTTTTTCACAAATGGGAAAATTCAAGTCAGATGTAAGTGTCTTATCTAGGATCTAGAAGCAAGTCATGATGAGATCTGCAATTGAAAGTCAGTTTCTTCTGCCTTTCCAAGGCAAGAAGACGTTGTGTAACTTCTCATACTGTCCTCAAGTGTTGAGAGGCATCGGTCTGTCAGAGTCAGCTCAGCGCACACTGGGAGAGGATGACAGTGCACCGCCAAGAAGATGGAGATCTGGTTCTTTTAGTCGCAACACACAAGGAGGCACTTGGTCATTTAGATCAGAGCTGCTTGTTTTGCTTTCTGTTTACTCTGGGCGTGACTCCAGGGTCTTTTTTTGTCAAATTAATTCTCAGTTATACAGGTAAGGGATGTCGATCTAAGATATGCCAAGGAAAAGAAAGAGAGTTCGAGCGTTGACAGAAGCAAGAATCCTTAAAACAGGAAAACCCCCAGAATATGAAACTGACTGCCTTGCTTACCTTCCAGGTTAGAGGTCGTCTGCGTTACTAAGCTGCACCTGACCTCACCATTTGAGCTTTCATGTTAGAAACAGAATAGAAACTGTGGTTTTGTAGCTTGAAGGGTTTTTAGTCATCATGGGGGATACAGGCCAGCAAGTGATCTCAGATGGGAAAGCTGTGTAAAATCTCATTTTATGTTGTTTGATTTAACTTAGTCTTCAGAAGTGATTACTTTTCTAACAAAGTTTAATTTTGTGACTATAAAATCTCTCAAAACATGGTAACTGGGGTTAGGTAGCAGCCATTTTGGCAGCATTTGGCTTGACAGCACGCAGTCATGCCCACTTAGAGCTCAAATTCCCCTCACACACGGTGGAAAACCCACAGCGGGGCCCTCAGTAGAAAGCCTGTGTTGGTAGACTGGCTCTCAACATATTTCCTGACGCGGAGAAGGAGAAAAGGAGGCTGATGCTGGGGTCTCTCCTCCATCGAGGGAAAGCCTCAGGACCTTTGTGTTCCACCTGTGTCTGGGCTTCACACAGGAAACAGATGCTGATGGGTGCGGGCAAACGGCTCTCCTACTTGCTGGCTCATCATTTAGCGGTAGCAATGTGAACTGTTCCCCCACAGACTCATGTGTTTGAATCCTTGGTCCCCAGCTGTTGATGCTGTTGGGGACGATGCTGTTGAATCAAGAAGTAGGACCTAGCTAGAGAAAAGAAGTCTCTTGGAGGTGGGGCTTCGGGGTACTAGCCTGGCCCACTTCTAGCCATACTCATTTGGCTTCTTTATCTACCCAGTTGTGAACAAGCTGCCTTATTTTTTTTTTTCCTGCTACAATGTTCCCTTTCCCCCAGCAATGGACTGTGTCCTCAAACCATGCGATTAAAATAAATTCTCCCTCCCTTGTGTTGCTTCCCGTTGGATATTTGTTAGTTGGGAAGAGAAAAGTCACAAATACGCTGACTTTGTTTGGAGAGCAGTAAATTTCAAGGGAATCTAAATCAGTTATCTTTGGAGATCACCCATCTCAGCACCTCCTCCAGGGCAGTCAGCTAGCTGACTGAACTCTTTTTGGCCCTGGGGGATGGAGCCCACCACAGAAGTACCCTGCTGAGGCCACAGGAGAACTGAAAGAGAGTTGCTCAGAGGAAAAATGGCCTTAGTTGTAGACTTCTGAACTTGCTTGATCCCAAAGCAGCGTTTCTAGTTTGTAAAGAACCAGCCAGTGTTAGCTCCTGCATGCATATGGAACATAAGAATTCACCTGGGACTCAGTCCCCAGCACCGTGGTGAGCTGTGTAGGCTCTGGGGAAGGTTTATATACCTCTTCTGGTAGGTGTCAGAATCTGCCCTAGCTGTTTATCCTGCTCAAGAGTCCTTTGTAAAGTGAAACACCAGTGTATCTTGTTAAAGTATTCTAATATTAAATCTGATGATTTTTAAAAACTTAGGACAGTCTCTGGAGCTTAGAAAGTATTCAAATCATGGCTCCCTTGTGAGGTGCTGTGGGCAGCTTGTGTTCATAATTCACCTATCTTCCACACAGACAGTGAACTAGTGCATTCCTGGCTTACAGGTCAAGAAGTGGAGACATACGTACACAGGAGCTGAAGAAGCTGTGTGAGGCCACATAGCTAGCAGGCCTGGCCTCTGTGCATTTAAACTCAGCCCATGCCCTGAGCCACTGCTCCCTGATGCGTGACTAATAAATCAATGTGGTGTTTTATTTATTGCAGTTCCTTCCTGTAAATCTTTCCAGCTCTGTGACCCAGCCCTGATCCCTGCTCCTTCAGGTCTCAGGTCCTCAGCTGACTCCTCCCACTGCTAAACCAGGGTGATTCATGGCAAAGTCACCCACTATTTGCAGGGCTGCCCTGGTGAAGAAGGAAGGGTAGTGGAGGGTGGGGGTAGGGTGGAGTAGGGGCTGAAATTATGCATGGGTGTTACTTGTTTGTTTGTTTGAATATGGAAACTCAACCTTTGAAGACCTCTGTGGCTTAATTTCTAATATTGTGGCATGACAGGGTAGACCTGTGTCCCTGCATTCCCCATGTCTAGAACTTCACAACAGTCTACTTATTTAATGGTTACTGAATACCCTTTGGCACAGAGCATTGAACTCTTTGCCAAGGACAGAAGAAAAATGAATAATACAAACCACGGTCTCATCCACAGGCATTCTTACCATGCATAACAGACAGCTATGGAGCCATCATGGTAGGAAGCCTGCATGAACTGGGCGATTGGGTTCAAACACTGGTTTTCATTTCCTACTGATGCATGGCCTTTAAAATTCTCTGAATTTTCATTTTCTCTTTGTAAAATGGGTTTTGATGACATTTTCCTTATCAGGATGGAATCATTGCTGGCACGATCATACATGTTGTTTAACGTGTTTGACGGGCGCTCTGAAGAGATGCTTTATTTACAAGAAAAAGAAGAGGCATCTCAATAGGAAGATACACACTGTGGGAACTTTGAAGTACATGCAGTATACCACAGGCTACGTTAGCTTCCTGGAACTACTTTCAACCTAACCTAAGAAAAAGATTCTATTCCCAACATACTGTAAATGTTCTGAATTTAAAGAAAGTCTAGGCACCAAACAAAATTTTACAGTTGGGAGCCTGTGTACCTTTGGTCTCTAGACACATTGTCAAGTGCTTGGCAGAGATGGGATGTGTCCTTGGGGCAGTGACTTGGCCGTGCACAGGCTACCTTCTGTCTCAAAAGCCTTGTTCCTAACAAAAGCAACAGTATGTATATATGTAAGAGAAATGGGTGAAATGTTTTCCCCAGTGAACAGAGAGGGAGCCTGTCTTCTCCACCAAGTTCTAGTGTTTTCTTTATGTAAATGAGTCCCATTCGCACAAAACACCCTCCTCCCTCCTCCCTCCTCCCTCCTCATCCTCACGTGGTGTTGGGGCTGAAGAAGGGGAGACTTTATTTGACTGTTGAGATTGAAAAAAGAGCATAGGCATCTTGTTCCCTCCTCATCTCTGCTCAGTTTTGCTCTTTCTTTCACGATGGTTACAACTTAGAATATGCTCCTGAAGAGGGAGATGTGTGTTGCCCAGTTGCCTCACTGTGGCCATCAGTGTCTTTGGAGTGCGTGGGGTGTGTTGTCACTGCCTCCTGTAACATCTTTATTGGTATATTGTCACCCTCATTTGCATAACTTTTTTCTTGTTACTCAAGTTACTTGGAACTAAAGGACAGAAGGTGTTGATTGCTAATCACCATTCATCTCCTGTCTCCCACAAGTTGTGCAGTATGGGCTGTTTCCCCTGCTCATCTGTAGGGTATTCTCCTGTGTCTCTGATGGTGCTGGCATAGTGGTGGCAGGTGGCTGTGAAGTAACAGGAGCAGTTTCCACGTAGCATCTAAGACTGTTAAACTGAATCAGTATATAGGAAGAACTTAATTTGGCCTTCTACATTTGAAATACACTGTAGAAAGATGAGAACGACCAACATTCTTATAATTAAAATAGTATTTCAATATATTGCCTTAATGCTGAAAGAGCTTGTACTATTATCTGGTACCTGATAAGAACAATTTTAATGCCATCACCTACAGAGTGGTCCCCTTTCAACTCTGGGCTCCTTGAACAATGTCTGCTCAGTTCAGTGCAGCGCTATCCATATTCTCGACTCAGCTTTCTTCATGTTGCATTCCATGCTCTGTTTGCATAAGAGTAATGAACCTGGCAAGTAAGAGAATCCTACTACCCTGAGGAGTGTTAGGAAAGAATCCAATTGCATTTGCTTATTAAAATATGATTAGCAGGGAGATATTTTCTAAAAACTGGAACACCTTTATTTAAACATATGAATTATGATTTCTTTGGCTGCGTTTCTGTTGTGGTCATGTGCATGTGGAGGTCAGAGGTCAACTTTGCATGTCATTTCTCAGGTATCATCTCCATTGTTTGTTGATGCAGGGTCTCTACTCGTGCTCAGTGATTAGGCTAGACTGGCTGGCCAGTGAGCCCCAGGGACCCTCCTGTCTGTGTTTTCCCACTGCTGGGATAACCATCACAGGCTACCGTTCCGGGACTTTTTTCTTTCTGTTTGTTTGTGTGATATATACCTTAGTTCTGGGGACTGAACATGACTTCTCATGTTTTTATGTCAAGTACTTTATTGATTATCTTCCTAATCCTCACTAGGCTTCTTCTTTTTATTTTTTTCTGAATCTAATATTCTTTGTTTAGCTTTCCTCCTGACCATTAGCCATAACAACTTGTAAGCAACATTCTAAACAAAGGAAAATACCCATAGTCCATTTTGGGGGAATGTGGGCATAGTTCTCCAGGCTACTTCCTGCTGGTTGGGGGCACTGATAATCTTATGGAGACCAAAAGAAAATATAGAATTATGATCAAATCCTGACTGGAGTATCCTGTGAGGCTTGATCATCTCAGGCAGCAGTCTTTAATCTGTTCTGTTTCAAGGTCTCTCCCACCAAGCAAGCTGCAGCAGTCTGCTCACAAACCACACTCAAATGCTCTGTAGCTGGACCTCCTGCCTGAAAGAATCAGAGTTTGCATTGGCAGGACAGCCCAGAAAGCCAGCATTTTAAAATGGCGTGACATTTTTCCTGCCACAGCTGAAAACCAAAAAGCATGAGGTCAGCTTTTCATCAACACCATTTAAGTGTTTGGTGGCGGGACCTCTTAAGAGTTGCAAGGTTTTACAGCTAAAGCTGAGTCAGGAAGCCTCTCTCTCTCTCTTTTTTTTTTAATTTATTTATTTATTAAGGATTTCTGCCTCCTCCCCGCCACCGCCT
>NC_022031.1:1518153-1519853 GCF_000317375.1 Microtus ochrogaster
CCTAACACAGCAGAATGTATCTTAGTGACAACCGTGTACTATTGCCCTCCTCCTAACACAGCAGAATGTATCTTAGCAACACTCGTGTGCTATTGCCTTCTTCCTAACGCAACAGAATGTACCTTTGAGTTGAACTCTACACATCCAGGCTCCCCCGTTCTTGTTTAGACCCCACTCCTGACAAATCCACAATTTCATTGCATCCTTCAGACTGTCTTCATCCCAGTCCTTCCTGTAGTTCCTAGGCAGTGCAGGTAGGTAGGACTAATCACTTTCCTTCCTTGGCAGCTTGCTTAGCACTTTCTTGTACTGTGAGGGCTGGTGTTCAGGGAAGAGGCTTCAAGCCAGATCCACATCAAGTCCTTCCAGTGCTGTGTCTGAAGTGGGTATAGGTGCAGATATCTTTGATCATGATATCATAGGTCTCCTAGAATGGGGACTGCTGGATCAAAAGCAGGCACATTTACCTTTTAATTGCCGTTGTGAATGCGTCCATTAGATGATAACTGACTACAACCCTTTTCTTTTACCTATTTGGAGAGTTCCAGGGAAAGGAGAGTTCAACTCCACTTGCAACCAAAGGAACCATTCTCAAAGGAAAGCCCAACACAGATGGAGGTGGTGCCTTCAGGAAGTCTGGGAAGGGAGGGAGTTCTCGAAAGGTGAGGCCATGGGTGCTTTCCCTGGGAATTCCTCACCTAGCTGTAAACACCAGGCTAGTGTCCAGTTGGAGCAGCGAGGAGAGGGGCAGGCAGGACTGGTTAAGGAGTGTTTCTGACATCCCTTCTGATGAGTAGGGTTGCTGTGCCACAGCTTCTGTGTTGATTGTTGAGCAGCCCTATGGGTTATTCAGTCTGTACAGCTTTTGTTGTTGAAGGCTGCTTTTTTGTTCTTGGTTACCCAGACCCAAAATAACCACACAGAAACTGTATTAATTAAACCAGTGCTTGGCCTATTAGCTCTAGCTTCTTATTGGCTACTTACATCTTACATTAGCTCTTATATCTTAATTTAACCCATTTCTATTAATCTGTGTTTCACCACGTGGCTGTGGCTTACCAGCAAGGTTCTGGCTTGTCTGTTCCTGGAGGTGGCTACATGGCTTCTCTCTGACTCTGCCCACTCTCTTTATATAGCCTGGCTATCTTCTGTTAAGCCATTGGCCGAAAGCAGCTTTTTTATTCATTAACCAATAAAAGCAACACATATACAAAAGGACTTCCCACACCATTGAGAAACAAGGTACACGTCTAAACAGCCTATGGTATCAGTAGTATCTTTCAGTTAAGAATACTTCCTATTCCATCCAACAGGAAGTAAATAACAGTAGATTGTTAACACTTGAGGGTTTGTTTTTTTCTTAAATACAAAGTCTACCTCCAGGAGAGTAGGAGCAGGTTGATAGGCTGACGGGTGTCAGGGCCTGTTCTGTCGGAAGCTGGCCCAAGGGCTGGCTGGTGTCAGGACCTGTGTCCTGTCCTCAGAGCTGGCTCATGGACTGGCTGGTGTCAGGGCCTGTTCTGTCGGAAGCTGGCTCATGAACTGGCTGGTGTCAGGGCCTGTTCTGTCGGAAGCTGGCTCATGGGCTGGCTGGTTTCAGGACCTGTGTCCTGTCCTCGGAGATGGTCCATGGGCTGGCTGGTGTCAGGACCCGTGTCCTGTCCTCAGAGCTGGTCCATGGGCTGGCTGGTGTCAGGACC
>NC_022031.1:1520298-1521554 GCF_000317375.1 Microtus ochrogaster
GTGTCCTGTCCTCAGAGCTGGTCCATGGGCTGGCTGGTGTCAGGACCCGTGCTTGTCATCCCCAGAGTTCTCTTGACCTTGCCATGGTGGCAACATGGTCACCTAAGCTCTGGTCTCCCACCTGTAGCCAAACAAAGAAAGGAGGAAGAGTAAATCGTGCATCAAGTATTCACCTTTCCCCAGACCCTCACGACAGACAGACTTCTGTAGTAGTTTTGCTGGCTCCCATTCTGAGAGAAGGTAAATGTGTAGAGAATGGAATGTCACAGTGGTCTAGTTCAATGTGACCATTCTTGGCAAATGTGTATCAAATTCTCAAGTAACACCAAGGTTCTTAGAAGAGGAGAGACATTGATGTTAGCAGATAAACAAAACCATCCTCTTACGGCCTGGATTTTGAAGGGTATATATACAATATACTGACGAAAATGAAACAGCTCCTCTGTTCCTCAGATGTTTATAAACTTTGTGAGAACGTGTCTCCCTTGTCTCCCCGCCCCCACCCGAACAACTCCAATTTCGGGAAATTATTCCCAAGTGGCAGCTGCTGATCAAATGAGCAGCTCTCCTCTTTACTGCATAGTGTGAGCAACAAACCAGTGCTGTCTCCTTGATCTGCACAGCTTCCCTTGATAAACAAAGCGTTTCCCAGGACCTGGAGAATGGTGGTGGTGGCAGTTTACATGCCCCGTGTAAGAGGACTCTCGAGGGATGGGCCAGCGAGCGCTGTTTAGTGTGGAGACTAACCCCACGTCTGCACACACAAACACAAACGCTGTCACATTATCATGGGCCTCAAAGCATCTTCCATCAGTGACTGTCTTCATGGTAACAAGTATTTTCTTAATATAAAATGGTTTCCTCTTTAAATAAGCTCAAAACTAGTGCCAAATACTCTATATTTAATATATCTCTAAAATCACATTTTATCCATATGATGCTGATACATTTGTGTTTGACAGAGGATAAATGGGAATAGAATATCAGACTAGTAATTGTACTGTTAGTTATATTTAAGTTAAGAATTAATGGGAGCCTTTAAAAGACTTAGGCTATTGGAAATTATGAATTAGCCTATGTATCGTATTTACAAAATTTTTGTAATATTAAACTATTTTGAGTTGTGGGGGCCTAGCCAGTTTGGATGTTCACCTTCCTGGACCAGGATGGAGGGGGGAGGACTTCGGACTTCCCACAGGGCAGGGAACCCTGACTGCTCTTCAGACTCGAGAGGGAGGGGGAGAGGAGGGGGGGCA
>NC_022031.1:1522162-1535588 GCF_000317375.1 Microtus ochrogaster
ACAGCCTGGTCTATAAACTGAATTCCAGGACAGCTAGGGCTGTTACACAGAGAAACCGTGCCTCAAACAATAATAAAAGAAGAGAAAAAAAAGCAAGCAAGCAAGCAAGAAAATGCAGGTTTTTTTTTTTTCTTTTTTTGTCTTTGTTAATGCCAGGCCATTCATTTTAATTTTACTTTTTCTTTTAAGATTATATTTTCAGGGGCTGTAGAGATGGCTCAGAGGTTAAGAGCACTGACTGTTCTTCCAGAGGTCCTGAGTTCAATTCCTAGCAACCATATGGTGGCTCACAACCATCTGTAATGGGGTCTTCTGGCCTGCAGACATACATGGAATAAATGCTGTATACATAATAAATAAATAAATAAATTAATTAAAAAAAATAAATTGTTTCATTGAACAAAAATCATCCACTATCATAAAACTGATTTATTAGGAAGAAAGATTTATTAGAAGAAAGATTTAAAGACTTAGTACTTTCAATATATATTCCAGGGATAAAATTCTGGAGAATATAAATATGTGGTTTTAATACATATTAATTAAATTTTTATCAAAATAAATACTGTTTTATGTTATTATTTTTATCAAAGGAAGGTCATAAGTGTTTTCAGCCTTCCAGCTCAGACCCTTACCTGACATGAGTTCCTATTAACTGACACACCTAATGGGATACATTGGAAGAACAGAGCCTAGACTCAGTGTGGCAGCAATCCCAGCATGTATTCATAATCCCTCCCAAGCATACATGAAAATGCTTTGCTAGGTGATTTCAAAGTAATAAGTATAACTCCTTTTCCACAGGAATGTTGAAGATGATCAAATAAAACTTTTTTTAAAAAGTCCCTTTTCTGTTCACTCTTCTTCTGCCTTACTGGCATGGAACTGTCACCTCAAGATAGGTCGGGGTTACTCAAGCTCTGGGTTTCCCAGGTCTGGTTCTCCAGGTTCTGTGGGAAATTCAGTCCACGAGAGAGGATCTGGGAGCTATTTACAGACAATACAAGGTAAAGGGGGGAGAGCAAAAATGGACAGGTCAGCCTTCCCAGTCTGCTGCAGACCTGTGAGCAGAGGTGGATGCAGGTGAGTGGTGAGGGGTGGTGATGGGTGAGGTGGGTGAGCTTCATGTGGTAACAAATGTAATGGTCCGTCCTGTCTCCTTAAGAGACAAGAAGGCCCCCCACCTCCATCCCCCACCCCCATCTGCTGAGGCCTGAGTCTCTTTCTTTCCCGTCTCCCTTTCGAAGAGACAGCTTCTCTCTCTCTCTCTCTCTCCCTCTCTCTCTCTCTCTTTCTCTCTCTCTCTCTCTCTTCCTCCTTTTCTTCTTCTCCCTCTTCCCTTCCATACTTCCATAACCTACTAATAAATATCCAACCTTACTCTGAATGGTGCGCCTATCTGTCTGTCTCTTGCCCTCGCCACCTGGCTCGCCACCTGGGTCTAGCGGCGTGGTGGTCTCCTGCGCAGGCACTGCCTGGGACCTGCTGCTCTTGGGACCCACTGTCCCCTGCCTGCTGCTGCTTGGGGACCTGCAGTGTTTCTGCTACTGTAGCTACTCGAATACGCGGCATTTTTATTAATCCATTTCAACAAGGCTTTGAGAGGTCTGAGCCAAATTCACGGGAAGTCTCTCAGACACTGACATTTCCCACTGGAGAAGTGTGTTGTTGATTGAGAGAGGTAGTTTTGGAGCAGACTAATCCCAGCACTTGGGAGGCAGAGACAGACTGATTGAGTTTGAGACCAGCCTGGTCTACAGAGCTAGTTTCAGGACAGTTAGGGCTGTTACACAGAGAAACACTGCCTTGGGGGTGAGAGTGGGGAGATACAAAGCAATAAATGACGCACTTTCAATCTGCTCTTCACTCTGTGCCGACCTCCTGAGCAAGACCACACACTGCCTTATCTCCTTCACCCGCCCTCTAGGTAGGGTCGTGTTGCTTTCTTATCTGTAAGTTCCTGGTTAGCTCCTGCACAGCCTGAAGGTGTCTGAAACACGGACTCGGATTTGGTCACACCATTTACTTTTAGAGTTCTCCTTGATCACATTCTTTTTTTTTTTATTAAAGATTTCTGTCTCTTCCCCGCCTCCGCCTCCCATTTCCCTCCCCCTCGCCCAATTAAGTCCCCCCCCCCTCAGGCCGAAGAGCAATCAGGGTTCCCTGACCTGTGGGAAGTCCAAGGAACCCCCACCTCCATCCAGGTTTAGTAAGTTGAGCATCCAAACTGCCTAGGCTCCCACAAAGCCAGTACATGCAGTAGGATCAGAAACCCATTGCCATTGTTCTTGAGTTCTCAGTAGTCCTCATTGTCTGCTATGTTCAGAGAGTCCGGTTTTGGAACAAGTTCGCACTCAACCCTGGAGTTCCAATGCCACCCAACGCCTCCGACCAACGTTCGCTCAAGCTGTTCCAGCTTCACTCTAGGAGTCTCAGCCTCCCAAATGCTGGTTGTTTGTCTACATCCAGAGAACCTCCTCACTGATCCACTTTTCTAGTCAAGATGATCACCTCTCCCTTGAGCTCAAATTGCCAGTGTGCAGGTGTCCATCTGGTGCGGTTTCAGTTCACTTTGGTTCTTCAAAGGTCCTTTAGGCAGGAGCTGTACTACGACCATACCAGGCAGCAAAAATACTGGTGACCATCTGATGTGTGTTTACTGAAAAGAGAAAAGCCCGAGGATATTGGTTTGTGGGGAGAGAGTGGGAGAAAAAAGATGTTACTGTCATCTCATGGTTCCTAAAGACATTCCTGCACAGAGAGTCAATTACTTTGTTACTTCTTAATGAAGTATTCCTTTCTTGGAACTCAAAAATATACTGGCCTTAGATTTGGAGGGAAAGGAAAGCAGATAGATTTTTTTTCCCTTTTAGCCTTTAAGCACTCAGCTGGAAAGGGGGAGAAACAAATCTGGGTGGTTATGGGAGTGTCCATCTTCCCTTTGTCTCTTATGTACATCCCAATGGTGCAATATTCTCCTGCCAAGTTCTCATATGCAGACTGAACTGTTAGGTTTCACAGGCCTGCCTGTGTTCTCTTTGTATCTCCATCCACCAGAAGAGGGTTGGCCAGGGAGTGGGTGCAAAGCAGCAATTGTGGGCACTGTGCTATACAGAGAGGGAGGAAGTGGGCATTCTTACCAAAGCAGACGTCTGGTCGCCCACAGAGTGATTGCCAAGAAATCACAGGGTGAGTTGGGGTGATGAAGTCAGAGAAGGAGGAAAAGAGGGCAGATGCCAGGGTGTGGAAGTGAAGACAGAGGCAGACACTTTGTAGTGCAGTGGCCAGTTGGATTGCATTGGACAACTTTCAGCTCCACAATAGAAGCAAAAATGGTAATCGCTGTGTTCCACTGTGTGCTCATTTTGACACAGACCACACTTTTAAGTGTGTAACTGATTTCTGCTTGTAAACAATTCTAGTCCAGGAGAAAAGACATGAAAATCCAAAGCACGTGCTATAGTTTTATTATGACATGTTAGATAAGGCAATCGAACTTCTTTCTCTTTCTACACTTAATTTACCCATGCGTTGTAGTCAACTGATATGCAAAATATATCTCGAATCTTTCTACCTTTACCACACAACCTTAGAGAAGATACTGCTTGTGTCCTTTGAGGATGACATCGTTTCCTTTCTTCTAGATTTGTGTTTCATGGCACATGTCACCACCCTCTGTGCTGTAGCTAAGCCAAGTTATCATTCATGTTCATTGCTGCATTCAGGTTAGTGTATTACACCAAGTTCTTAGCACACCACTCCTGATGTCTGCCAGCGTCCTAGCATGCTGCAGCCCCGCTTGCTAGGTTTCAGAGGGAAAGACTCTGTAGGTCCCCATATTTGTCCAGTGCGCACAGGGGAAGGAAAAGACCTGGGTGGTCTGGACCTTGCTCCGAGGGCCTCTCAGGGCAGCCCCTGCCTAGCTGCTGCCTGCTCGCCATACTGCTTCTCCGTGCTCCCGGACATCGCTGGGGCTGGCCTCCTTCAGAGCCTACAGCAGCTGTTTCCTTATTCTGCCTCAGACACCTAGTTTCACATCTTTGCAGGGCCTCTGTTTTTTTTTTTAAATATATTGTCTTCTCTTTTTGATTTAACGTGATAATTTTATGTATTAGTGGGCCCAGTGGCATATTTCAGTATATGCATATTGTCTGTGTGAATCAAATCCATCTAGCTTTTCCTTCATCCATCCGTCCTACCCCCCTCCCCAAGCTCTAGTAAATCACTATTCTACATTTAGACTGGCTTTTTTTCCTCAAACTTTCACATACGAGAGACAGAACACATGGTGCCTTATCTCTCTGCGTCTGTCCCTTTCCACTTAACAGAGAGTCCACCAGTTCTACCCACTTTCCTGCAAATGGCTTTTCCTTTCTCTTTGTGGATGAATATCATTGAATTCCATTGTTATGTAAGCCATGCTTTTATATTTATCTGTTAATGGGCCATGGGGAGGACCCCTTATCTCAGCTATTGTAAGGTGCTGCAGTAAAAATAGGCACGAAGAGATCTCTTCAGCCTGTGATTCCATTTCCTTTGGATCTATGCCCAGAAGTGGGATAGCTTGAGCATATATAGCCCTGCTTTTAGTTTTTTTTTTTTTTTTTTAGGGAACTATCATATTGTTCTCCATAAGGAGAATGAGAATGTACATGAATTGCCTTTTCCCATATCCCACCACCTGTTTTTAATTCAGATAGACCCCCAGTGAAGCCTTTCTAGTGGTCAGAGCTACTAGTACTCAGGGTAGTAAGGGTACCTCTGTCCCTGCCACCCTGTTATAGCTCTCCATGGTGCTTAGCAACATCTGTATGCTTCACCCCATCCCCACTCCCTCTTCCCACCCAGACACAAGTCTGGAGAGGAGACATCTTGAGACAGCTTCAAGGTCCTCTTCACATTGCCTAGGATGATGTCCTATATATCACTGGTTCTTATTTAGGAATTATTAAATAAATAGATTAAAACTACTATTAAATTCAAAGATATAACATTGAAATAATATAAAATGGGGGCTGGAGAGATGGCTCAGTGGTTAAGAGCACCCACTGGTTGTTCTTCCAGAGGACCTGGGTTCAATTCCCAGCACCCACATAGCAGCTCACAACTGTCTGTAAGTCCAGTTCCAGAGGATTCGACCTCCTTATACAGACATTCACACAGGCAAAATACTATTGCGTGTGAAATAAAAAATAAATAACTATTAAAAAGTTCAGAGTATTTGTGAAAAATTCTTGAGGGAAGGGAGACAATTTTCCGTACAGAGAATGGTGAGGGCCAAGGATGAAGAGGGAACAATTACACATGTGTTTGCATTTGTCCAAGAGGGGTCCAGCCAGGAGGCGCACAGAAACGAAGGTGCTCAGAAGGTAAAAGAAAGTCATTGCGTTACCAAGTAGTGTATGTTTACTGTATACACACAGAGTAAATGATCTGTGTGTGTGTGTGCATTTGTATATATTCATTGCCTTGGGGGATGAAATGTTGAAATTCTATGTAGTACCTGAGAGCCAGGATAGCTTTTTATCATCTTATTTCCAGCCATGACCAAACAGATCGAATTGCAATCCATGAGTCATGAACGTAATGAAAAAAGTCAGTCAGCCCCATAGATTTCATTTTTGTGCCAGTTTTGATGATTTTATTTCATTTATTCATCTTTTTTTGCCCTTTTTTCATGAACTAGTTTGCTGTTTTGAAAGACCAATTCCCTGAGTTATTCAATCTAGGAATAGTTTTCATTTATTTGACATTTTATTTTCTCTCAGGAATGGCCCTTATAAAATATGTATTTCTTTTCCTTGAGTGAGGTGATATATTTGATACTGGTTTGCAAAATATCAGATGCTACCTACCAGGTAGAGTGAAGGCCTTTAAAGGACAAGAAGGGCATAAACTATGAACAGTGTTGTCTTAGTGATCCAGTTGTCACAGGAAATGCTCTTTCTTTATTCCTGGGGACTGTACTTGCTACAGTTACAACAGGAGTTAATATGTGTCTATTCACCGCCATTACTAACTCTCAGAAAACAAACCAAAACCAAAACAAAACAAAACCAACATATTTCTGATATAAATCTTGGTTGAGCAATTAAATCAGTCCTAGAGTATATTCTTTGCCAGGAGAACAAATGATTTGAATTCTGCATATTTGAAAGGCTGCATATTCTCATATCCTGGTTAGGTCCTTCTTTGACTGCAGAGTGTCTTCAGGCAGTGTCAAGGAAGTGTGGCAATTTCCGTGAGTAACAAAGAAGTGGGGAGACCTTCCTTAGGTTCTCCAGTTCACAGAAACACTGTCTCAGCAGTGAATTTAGGGAAAACTGAGAAACTAGAGTGTCCCCTTTCCCTCTACAAATACTTGAGAGAGTCTTGGCTCCAGAGTGTCACATTTCGGTGATCACACTGATGCTTCCTATACAATTTTTAAGGGAATAGTTTTCCATTTTATAGCTGTCATAAGAGAAATTAGTTCCTCCAGGAGATATTGGAGTGTCTGGGTCTTTTCCAGGAATAAACCAAACTGGAAATGGGTTAAGAGAGAAAGGGCAGACTAGGGTGGAAACTTTTGAGTTTGGCCTGCATGGCACTAGGCTGTAGCTGAGTAAATGCGGGAGTGGAGAGCCAGGCAGGAACTTTCCAGGGAGGAAACGAGAAAGGAGAGGTAGAGCATTGTTGCTCCTGACTGGGGCAGATGGACTGCAAGAGCAAACCAGCTTCTACCAGCACAGGGGAGACAAGGGCCCTGCTGCTCTAGGAACTACTGGATAGTTTACACAAGGAGACCTTGAATGCAATTATGACAGTAATAGATCTTTATGAGTAACAACCCTGCTCATTCCATTTTATGGCTCAGGAAACAAAGATGCCAAACAAAGGTGGATCCAGGAACAAAATGTCTATCAAACACTCAAATCTATGAATATATATGTGGGCATATATGTGTGTGTATATATATACATATATATATATATATATATGAGAAAAGTTCATATATATGGACACACATATCCAAATGTTTATGTGCTTATATATTTAATTTGAAAAAATTTAAACACACATATGCAGAAGTTAAAATTAGCTTTAATCTTATCATGTAAAACTAACATAATGTAATGCCTCAGAAAATTCCAACTTCTAAAGGAGCTACCACTTTATGTGTGCTTATGTTAATTGCTTATTCAGTGCTTGTATTCCTTTTTCATGTAGAAAATCACATAAACACGTTTTTCTGAGACAAACAATGCTGCAAAATTATACACATACATACCTAAATAATATATGGGAATATAATTGCTTACATATACACAAAGAAAACTTAGTCCATGTTGCCAGTAAGAGTTATGCCAGTTCCTGACTTTACCCACATGCCACACAAAGGCTCTGCCTATGTTCACACAAACAAGTTATAGTTCTGAAATCAGTGGGATTCTGAAATGGTAGCTCATCTGCTTGCATATTCTGAGTCATTATTAAAGACTAAGTTTTCCACATATTTACTGACATTAACCCAAACGCATTTCTTAAATATATTTATTTTCTTAGCTTCTGCATTGTTTTTGGTGTGTTATTTGTAGTTTTGTGTATATGTGTAACAAGCAAAATGGGGAGAAGCATGGAGAATGTCGGGAAAGAGTGGGTAGGGCAGGAGAAGGCTTAGATGTGAGTTTGTAAGGTGGAGATAAATTTCCCTTTCTTTTCTTAAATGACACTTTGAATGTTAAGAAAAGTTGAAAACATTGTTAGTACGTAATTACTTCTATTTTTTCATTCTATCATCTCTGACATCCTTCCTGCCTGATCTACCCCATTTCCAGTGCCCACATACTTTACAGTTTTATAAAAACCGTCCATTTTAAGGATATTGAAAATTAAAAAAAAAAAAGAGGGGTGAAAATGGAGCTCTGGAGATGGCTTAGTTGGTAGATTGCCTGTGACACAGGCAGGAGAAGCTGGTCTTTGTCCCCAGACCTGTGATAAATCAGTGTGTGGTGCTGTGGACTCCTGACCCCAGTGCTGGGGAGGCTGACATCAGCAGTTCCTGCGGGCTCCCTGGCCAGCCAGTCTAACCAGATCAACAAGCCGCAGGTCAGCTGGCCTATCTCAAGGATAGAAGGTGGGCAGATCCTGAGGAGCAACACCTGAGACTGCCCTCAGGCTTCCACAGACATTTGCGCGCGCACACACACACACACACACACACACACACACACACACACACTAGTGAAAACAGCACAGTCCTCTCTGTTTCTCTCAGAAAGCTCAGAGTAAGACAGTTCTGTAAGAAAATGCAAAGCCTCGGAAGTTTGCTTTCTTCTGATTTAGAAAACTCTGAACGTGTTTTCCCTCAGGACATGAGAAACTGCGTGTGTTAAATCAGGATTTTCTGATATAAATGGACGTGGGCTCTCTTGACAGTTTTGCCCATTTGAATTCTGACAGGCTGCTGTACATATGCCTGGAGGGTCCTTCAAAGACTGGGTATTATAAATCAAAATAAAAACCCCACTTCTCTGTATTAAAACTATTATCCCTCACCCATTAGGCACAATCCCCCAAATCTTCATTTTAATCAGACGCGATTTTATTAAACACTGTACGTTTATAATAGCCAGCTCTCTGCTCATTGTAATTCAAGGTAGTGTAGAAGCTGCCATTCATAAATCACTTGTTTTGTGTGCCTGCTTTCTAATACCAGCCTAACCTTTTGCTGTGTCTCACTGTCAAAACACTCCAATGTGGTTAGATGCAATTTCATTCTACATGTGTGCACCCGCCTAGCCTGCAGAATAGCAGAAATGATTGACTGCGGCCCACTGCGGCCGATGGCTTTCTCTCCAAACACCTGTACTCATTAAAGCCTCCAATACATGGACAATTCTTGACAATTGTATTCATCATAGAGACCTTCTTTTCAGAGGCATAGCGAACCAAATGTGGACTGCGTACAATAGCTTCTCAAAAATGTGTGGGTAGTGGGAGATTATTTGCCAAGCGTTCCCAAAGATCCCGTTTTGAGCCAGCATCAGCGCCTTTGGTGATTCCATGCCAGTGGTAGCCTGCACAAAATAGAAGTTCCTTTGTTGTCTAAAAAGAAGGCGATCCCATACTACTTCCTATGTAGATGACACACTTACATTGATCTCCTTTTGCTTTATCAATAGATAAATCTTTTCCAGGTCACACCCATCAAATCAGTCCTCAATCAGGGGGTTCCCAGCACCCCACACCAAAGGTGTTGGAGAGATCACACCAGGACAGATGTAAGAAAAATTTTTCCGCAATGGAGATATCATGAGTGGTCAGGGGTATCTCTGCTATCTGATATTTAAAACACAAATGATACATCTTCACTGACAATATTTTCTTTTTCCTTCCTATTTTTATATACAGAAAACCAGAGATGGGTATCAGGAAGACAATGATGGCCAGTTTAAGCCATTCTAAAGAGAAGATTAGAAATTAACTTTGCAGACAGACCCATTTCGTGCGCAGACATTAAATCTCAATACAATACGTGGAAAGAAGTCTTGGACTGCGTAGATGTAAAGCACTTACCGAAAAATCGTTAGGACCAGAGTTCAAGCCCCAGAATTCATTTAAAACAGCCAGATGTGCATGGCTGTCATCCTGGGGGGGGGGGGTTAACAGGGACATGGAATCCCTGGAGAAAGTTGGTTACCTGTCCTAGCAGAAACCACGGGTGACCCCACCTCATGTTAATCACAAGCCTCGACACACAGGAACCCCACCCCTCACCCAGCACATCATATAAACATACATAGGCAAAAAATTAAATTCATAATGATAAATCTTGTATATCTTGTACAACATGTAATATAATCATCTCTTCCCTTCTCTATTCTTTGACAATAGTCATGATATTCTTTAATAAACAAATGTCCTTGCTTGTTTCTAGGGGCATATGAGATAGTTTTTGAAAGAAAATGGAAAGCTTCGCTGCTAACCAAGTATTTACTCTCCTGAAGTACTTTCCCACCATTCAGATTCTCTAAGAAAAATTTAATTTCCCTCTTAATATCTCTCATATGGGCATAATATCAGGCTTCATTATTTTTTTATCTGCAATTTCCCTATGAAGCAGAGATGCAACTTAATAACCAACTATTCTAAAAACAAAAATGGGCTGATAGCTTTTCATTGTTTATAATAGTGAAATAGGTTAGAGGCAGTGAGGGAAAAAACTGCTTACTTTTGGCCATCTAGGGAAGAAATGTGATCTCATCAAGGAGAAAAAACCCTCAATGAACCACAGGTTTCAGCAGGAAAATTGGATGTGGTCTCAGTGTGTAGATGGTTGGCAAGAACCCAGATTAGCTGTACAAAATACACACTACTTTCCTGTGGCAGTGTGCTATGTAGCAAAGGAACCTAAATCAGGCACAGTGGGCGTTATCTGTCTTCTTTATTTGTATAAACATAGAATAAGGCTCGTGGGAGTGGCCGAGCATCACCGAGGTGCTGTGGAATATGCAAAGAGAGCATCTAGGCTCAGAGAATGACCTAATAAGTTAGAAATATAAGGCCTCTCTGAGGGCTCCTTCTGTTTACTGATTCTCGGAGACACCAAACACAGCCTTGACTTTCCACTGAAAGATTAAAGAACTGGAAATTTCTCCTAAACTTTTACATAGAAGTCCTTGATTACAATAGAAAAATACACAGTCCCTAATTTCTTGGCTCTTATATTTGATTACATTAACGAGTCCTCTTCCGTGTCAGGATTAAGTTTGACATGACTACAGGCATGTTAGTCATAACACACATCTTATCTGAGTGATCCAGGACTCGTTCCAAGCACTATGGGAAAAACAAAGTCATTGAGATAGTTGTCTGAACATCCCATGTCATTGAGATAGTTGTCTGAACATCCCATGCTGAGTACTGAACTGTGTCTAACATGTTCCTAGTGTTTAGAAAGCCAAGCATATTCCAGCAGGTCACAGGGTATCTATGTTTACATAGAGATGTATCATATGTGCATAGATATAGACAGATTATCTCCTGTTTCCCTGCCACCCAGCACACACCTTTGTCTAAGTCCCCGTATTAGTTACCATTCTTGTTGCTGTGACCAAATACTTGACAAGAATCAGTTTAAAGGAGAGAAGATGATTTTGGCTGGCAGTTTAAGAAAGGGTGTAGTGTGAAGTAGCTGGTCCTAGTGCATTCGCGGTCAGGAAGCAGAGAGGGCACTTGGAGAGGAGGTGCTCTATGGAACCTGAAGGCCCACTTGTGGAAACACTCTTTCTCTATAAAGGCTCCACCTTCCAGAGGTTCCACAACCTTCCATCAACATCGACCACTTCCACACAGGAGCTCATGGTGGGCATTTCGCGTTCAAATCACCACGGTCTCTAATGCATTGCAGAAGTGTGGTCCTGGCTCTGTCAGCCTCTTCCTGCGGACTCTTGGTACCTTCTTCTTTAGCAGGGGGCTTTCACTCGCTGGTTTTTCTGAATCATTGTATTACAGTGCAGACGATTATTCATGTAGCATCATGAGAGGCTTAGGGTTCAGGTCCAGCTAACGTAGTATAGAGAAAGTCAGGTGAATATAGGCCTCTGATAAAACGTTGAGAGTGAAATAAAGAGACATCTCTCAGGTGCTATGGAAACCATAGCAATTTAACTGTTCTCTCTTGGACAGCCTCTATTCCTTTCTGTTTTATTTCTCATTTATTATCATTTGACATTGTATATATTTACTCATTGGTTAGCAAATTCTTAAATACTCTCAACCTCCCTTCCCCAAAATACAACCCAGAATTTGAGCGGGAACTCTGAGAGTGCCAGGACAGTGGGCGGCACGTAAACCTTAGAGCAGTGTTTGCTGGATGGCTGAAAGGTTGCGAGATTCTGCATCAGATGCGCGAGAAGCAGCGAGGTGATCCTAACTATCATCTAACTAATATGGTAGCTTCCCACACGGATGAGAATGTGGGCATAGCCATGCTGGATACGTCGTCGTGTGAAAGCCGATGTTGCTCAAGAAGAGGCCAGACCTGGCTGCTCTGAGATGACATTTGAAATATAATCTGGACCATGTGAAGGAGGAAGTCATGTGAGTGGAAATGATATACAAGCAAATCACAGCGCATGGCTGCAATGTGCCCCTTCAAGACTTTAAGAGGTAATGGATCCATAAAGGATGCTCTCGTGGTAAATAGGGCTGAAGCCCTTTAAGAAGAGGCTTTCCTGCCCTTCCATTTTCTGCAAATGATGACACATTCTTCTCTTCTGGAAGATGCAACAAAGGCACCATCTTGGAGACAGAGAACAATCTTCACCAGACAAACAAATCTGGACCCACTCTGACCTTTCACTTCCCAGCCCCCAGAACCGTGAAGCACAAATCTATTCTAGAACAGTCTCAGTCTCGGTGAACTAAAGCTCATGTGGAGGATGTTACTTCTGGGGTCCAAGAGGCCCCTCTGCCTAGACTAGGTTTATAGAACGAGGTGTGACAGACCTGGAGGTGCCCTGCAATAGGTGTGACAGGGGTTAGCTTTTGTGGCTCCAGCAGGAAGCCACTAGCACTTTCTAAGCAGAGGAGTACCGTGATCTGATTCCTGCTTGAGACAGCGTTCGTGCACAGTCACTGTGACTTCTGCAGTTACCTTTCGAAAGGCCGTCTGCCAAGAAGGTCAGTAATGTCCTCTCGAGGAGTCTGTGACCGAGGTGTGACATGAACAAGACCACAGCCTGAGGTGACGCTGCAGCATGAGGCTGGGGGAAGTACTGGGAATCCAGATGTGTTTCGGAGGAAAAGGAAAGACTTGAAGGAAGACTCAGAAAGGAGATTCACAGCGGAAGCAGGGAGTCAGGGACAGAGTGACAGAATTTGGACACTTTAGGTGAAGAAAGGTGGTGAGTAGGCTCAAGTCAAAAACCGAGTGAGCAGGAATGACCTAGATGTTACATCCTTACGGAGAACTCGAATTTCACCATTGAAGCAGAGACCAGAAACGGAAAAGCAGTGTTACTAACCTGTGGTGGAGGGAGGTAAGAGAGAGCTTTGGAGAGAGCAGAGCTTAGAGATATTAGCGAATTTGGTGCACACTGATTGTGCCAAAGCAACAGCGCGGTTTCCCTTAGCAGATGCAGTGGAAAGACAGGCAGATGCAGCGAGAAACAGCACACAGACAAAGCAGCAACAGGCTGAAGCTCCTGGATCCTGGCTGCCTCTTTCCATATTTATATGTGATCTTCTACCCCCAGGTATCCTGGATCAAGCAAAGGGAAAAATAAGAAAATCTAAGTTTGACTGAAAACTTGATTGAAGTTAGTGAGAACACCACTAGAAATAGTACCATGAGTACCTGGGAGAAAGATGAGGCAGGTGTAGCTATTTGAAACAGGGAAAGAAAGTCCCTTTCTTTTTTTTTAATTTTATTTATTTATTT
>NC_022031.1:1535689-1539191 GCF_000317375.1 Microtus ochrogaster
CCGAAGAGCCATCAGGGCTCCCTGACCTGTGGGAAGTCCAAGGACCGCCCACCTCCATCCAGGTTCAGTAAGTTGAGCATCCAAACTGCCCAGGCCCCCCCAGAGCCAGCACGTGCAGTAGGATCAAAAACCCATTGCCTTAAGATAGCTGGCTGACAACGTTTAGGCTTTGGCTTACAACATGTTTGCATGTTTGTATTTGAATCCCAGGAGGTGTGATCTGCAGGAAGTTCATTTAAATAGGATGGATCAGCAATGCTCAAAGGGGACTCAAATTCTGGGATGCTACAACATTTGTCAGACCCAAATCTGTGCTGGAAATAGATTGCCCTCAGAACCTTCTGGAAGAATGACCCTTTCTGAGAGTGTCCCAGGGAGATTATAATGAGAAGCTATGTGCTTGGGATTAATAGCGTGAGACATGAGCAAGTGTTGAGATGTCCAAAAAGCTGGAATTAAGCTCATTCATTTACCCATTTGACATAGGGAACCGCAGTCAAGTCTAAAAGGGTCCTATAGGTCTGTAAACTTCCTGAGGTCAACGACCACAGTCAAAGCACCTTTTGATTGGCACTTAGCTCCAGTAAGTGCTCAGAGAACATATGTGAATGAAATGGCAAGTGTCTGGTAAAGGAGAAGAGGCCTGTGGCTGGGTACCTTTCAGGTAAGAGGAGACATTGACTTATCTTTTAACAGAAAGAGGTAGAAATCAGATGATGTGAACGGGCTGCAGCTGCAGCTACTAATAAATATGTAAGATTTCCTTGGAATCCAAATGTTGACAGGTTGAGCATCATCAGTCCATTTAGTTATCCAGTGATGCCCCTGGGTTCTGCTGTGCTGTGGCCTATGTTAAAACTTACTATGTACATGTTGAAAAATAAAACACATGAAATCTCTACCCCCAGGAAGCTTATCGTCTAACAAGGAAGATTCACAAGTTAGTAGGTAATCCAATTAGAAAGGCATATAAAAAGGCCAGCGTGTGCTCAGGGCACATCTTGAGGAAGAGACTAGGTAATGAAGGTCACTGAGAGCCCTTCCTGTGAGCTGCCGCAGAATCTGGACAGGAGGCAGCTGGCCCTGGGTGGGGGTGGGGGAGTATTGGGAGGTCACAAAGGGCAAAAGGCATGGTACGAAAAGCTGTGAGACAGGAAATACACTGCTCTTTGGGGAACCGAAAGGAGGATTTGTAGACCAGTTTTGAGGCTCGGCTTTGAGTAAAAATGAGACTCCCAAACTGAAAGTGCTGGTGCACCATAACCCCAGTACCTAGGCATTGGAGGCTGGACGATCGTGAGTTCAAGGCCAGTCTGGGCTACATTCTGAGACTCTCTCTAAACAAGACAACAAACAAACAAACAAAAACAAAGAAACAACATAAGTGGGACCTGGGACGTCTGAGTGAAGATGTAGAATAAGGAGTAATTTATAACTCCAAAGGATGAATCATCACTGGGGACAGGTATTTGGGGCTCTGTGGTGATGACAGCATGCATTTGAAAGAGAGACAGAGGAAGTCATAGGCAGCTCAGTAAACAATTGAGCTTTTGGTTCTGATAGGCACAGTGAAGCGGATTCAGTGCTTGTGATGACTCCCAAGAGCAACCCAGAGAAGGCTTTCAAGGAGAAGCCAGCCAGGTGACATGGAACAGGTGCATTGCATGCACACATATGCAGAGCTGACATCTGCTTGTCTCTGTGCAGCTTTTTTTCGGGTGAGAAGGCTCAGGCTATTCTCATGGCCCCTCTATCCCATTACACATAACCACACCACACTCTATCATGACAGACCCTTCCACACCTCTCCAGGAAAACGAGGTCATTCCTGGTTTACACGTCACCTCCTCCCTCTCCTTTTCTCTTTCTGCCTTTCTTTCTGTCACCCAAAACTTGTCAATTCAGCTGTGCTGCCATCTCCTCTCCTTCCACCTCCCGAGGTGCGCACCCACCGTGACGAGCTGCTGTGAAGGAGGAAACCCAAAGAACCAAGAGCAGGAAACCTGTGTGAACAAGGAGGTCAGGTCAGGAAATGGGTGCAGCACAGTTCACTGCCAAGTGAAAGATATGCTTCAATAACCTGCTGCCAATTTCCTGCTGTGGGGCCTGGAGGCCTCTGGCCCAGGTGCTCCCAGCATCCTCAGCATGTATGCGCACTTTGGCTGCAAATGGGAGCTCTAAATTTGCAGTCAAATGCATGTCGTGCATGTGAAAAATAAGAGTAAAGTGGGGAATTCCGTTCTCATTTCCAGCCATATCCCATCATGTTGTTATTAAAGGTGCACTGAGTGCTATCCTAGTGTTATTTAATGTAGCCCCAACGATAGGTATACATAGGTCTTCACTATAGAAGGTAGTTGTCCTTAACTGAAAGGCACAAAAATGAGCTAAGTGCATGCCCAGTAATTGGCTTAGGAAACAGATGAATCACCCTGTGATGTTTGAGACAGGCTTTTTTCTAGCAAGAGGTGAAGGGACAAGGGACATACTGGCCACTCATTAGCAAAAGCAACGGTGTCAGAGTAATCATCTAAACAGTACCCTGAGGTGTCAGCCGCCCTCAGTTCCTGAGAGCCAGCATGGGACAAGCAGCCTGGTGGGCAAGAAGAGTATGGTGGTTTGCCTTCCTTGTGTCAGCCCTGTGAGCCAGGGCTGGAGCTTCCCCTCTTTACAGCCTGTCTCCTGATCTCTAAACTATATCTGCATCTGTTCTTCTGAATCTGCAGATTCAATGAACCAAGGTTAAGCACACTTTAAAATTGCCTCTGTATGACGCATGTGCACCTTGCCTTTATGGTTCCTTGACGAGTCCAGTGTAACAGAAGTTTACACAAAATTGATCCACAACAATGGATCCAGTGTTTTGATGGCGCAAGCATGAGGACCTGAGTTCTGATCTGTGGCACTCATGTAAAAGGCTGGGAAGGGTGGTGTTCACCTGTAACCTCAGTGCTGAGAGATGAACAAGACAAGTCAGTGAGAGACCATATTCCAAAAACAAGATGCAGAAAGATTAAAGAAGATACTTGATGTTGATTTTTGGAGCCTACACCCATGTGCATACACATGTACACATATATATGTCATAAGATAAATTTTATTAAAAATATATTTAGAGATTACTAAAGTATGTCGTATGGGAGGACACTGATGGTTGCATACAAGTGCACCATCAGTTTATATAAAGAATATGAGCGTCCTCAAACTGTGTTATCCAGGAAAAACCCCAGGGGGTGCCAAGGGATGACAGAGTGACTTAAGAGTTAATGAATCCCTGACTTCAAACTCTATTACAGAGCTATGGTATTGAAAACAGCTTGGCATTGGCATAAAAACAGAGAAGTCAACCAATGGAATCAAATACAAGACCCTGACTTTAACCCACAAACCTATGAACACCTGATTTTCAATAAAGGAGCTAAAAGTATACAATGGAAAAAAGAGAGCATCTTCAACAAATTGTGCTGGCAAAACTGGATGTCAATCTGTAGAAGAATGAAAA
>NC_022031.1:1540846-1548020 GCF_000317375.1 Microtus ochrogaster
GGGAGCCTAGGCAGTTTGGATGCTCACCTTACTAAACCTGGATGGAGGTGGGTGGTACTTGGACTTCCCACAGGTCAGGGAACCCTGATTGCTCTTGGAGCTGATGAGGGAGGGGGACTCGATAGGGGGAGGGGAAGGAAAATGGGAGGCGGTGGCGGGGAGGAGGCAGAAATTCTTAATAAATAAATAAAATTAAAAAAAGAGTTAGTGATGAACGAGATTCTTATATTAATATCAAACACCACACCTGAGTACTCAAAAAGTGGGAGTTTCCTGTCACCTCAGAGGAGAACACTAAGTCCTTCAGTCCTTCTTTTTACCCCATACTGCTAACACACCTTCTCCACAGACTGGACGACAAGGGCTCCTTTCGCCAGGTGTTCCTAGCTTTAAGGCCTCTCCAGGAACATTAGCGCATGATCCATCTCAAAAACCTGCATGTCTCTGTTGGACTTAACATGTGATCAACAAGAGGGAAGCCCTGCCTCGAACCGGGAACCTAGCTAACTACTCAGTGCTATAAAGTCATGGTTCTTGGAAGAGAATCTACAACCACTACCTTACTAATCAGTATAATCCCTGACAACAATCTGTAAACATCCACCCCCTGCCCACAGATAAAAAACTTCTTTTTGCAGCAGCAGAAGACTACTACAGAACCAAAACCAATCAAAATGCAAAGCTGTGGAGCCCAGTCCCAGGAGATACATCTGCACAACACTCAGCGAACACTGGAGAAGAGGGTTAGAAAGACTGTACTAGTCAAGGGGTCAGGGAGTTGGCTGTGAGACTGTGGCTCACAACATGAACAAGGACAACACCAGGGGGCGTGCCAAAGTGGACAGGGAAAAGCTTGCTAGGCCTCAGCCCTACACAGAGAACTCTAGCAAACCGAGGAAAGCTGGGAGCCGGAGAACTGTTCTGCCCCAGGGAAGGGCACATCAATAGGTCCTTCAGGGCCAGATGGTTGGCCCGGAAAATATACATGCAGGTAACATGATAGACACTGAGTATGTTATATTAGGAACACATATATGTATATACATTGACATTTGCAATGAATAAAAAGGCAGGAACTGGAAGGAGAGGGACGCAGTGTAGACGAGAGGGTCTGGAGAGAGGCAAAAGAGGGAGAACTGTGGTTATTATATTATAACCTCAAAGATTTATAAAACCATAAAAGCCCCACATTTCTCATTCCTCAGGCTCATAGGTGGTGACAGAGTGGCAGCCAGTGGGAAACACTGTCCTGGAGCATAGCCATGGCCACCATCTCCTGTCAGATGACATGGGAGGTCTCCAGTACACAAAGAGCACAGCATCAATATCGAGGCGCTGCCTTGTTTCCACAGTCACTTCCCTGGGCCCCCCAGAAGCCTGAGCAGGCAGAGCTCCACCCCGCGCGCTTTGTGGAAACTCCTAAACACGAATGTTTCAATTGGATCCCTATTAGGAAGAAATTTATTTCTGACACTTTCTTTTACTTGCTTAGTTCATTAGCCACCTCTCCTAATAAATTATGTAATTTTTCTTAAATAACTGACTAACTTGACCTTTTGAAGTTGGGAAAGAAATCAAAAAAGAATAAATAAAAGGGAGGTAAATAGTTTTAAGTATATAAGGAACTCATTGGTTTTCTCTAAATCAGTGCACAGAGGTCAGCACAGAGACCTGCTGATTCAAAGCGAGGAAAACAGCAGCAGTAATCCCAACTGAATTGCACAACTGTGACGTCACCCTCTGATGCCAGCTGTCCATAGGATCGATTGCTGTGCTGTACTTTAGGCTTAGGGAACCAGTATTAATGCATGCAGTCTTGTCTTTGATGTGTTAGTTTTCTGTCAAAAACTCCTGACAGAATTAGCAGCAATGCATCATGTTAAGGAGACAGGGAGTCCAGCAGCCAATCACAGCCTGTCTCCTAGTTCCTTTAGTGATGAAGGCATATTGTCATCTCTTGCTTGGATCCAGGACTTTGGCAAAATGGTCTCTCCTCCGCATTTTCTCCACAGCAGCAGTTTAGAGCTAGACATAGACTGCTCAGTTATATTGTTCTCTGAAGAGTGAATATAACGTGATGGTCCTTTACTGTATGATGAGAACAGTGAACCACACTGACGTCAGGAAAGGCAAGAAGAGGATTCAGCAGAGTCCTTAAGGTGGTAATGTTTAAGACAAGAACACATGTGCTGGTCATCTTCTTGCTTCTTACATTTGTGATGAGGAAGTGGTTTTTAGCAATAATGAGCTCATGAGACAGGTAAAATTCCCCAGAGGATGTCCCAGTCCATGCAGGTTTACAGTGTAAATACGTTCATGTTTGCGGAGAAGAAAACAAAACACAGAGACTGGCGATAGTCCTGAGAGCTTGAGCCGACTGTGTCGTCTCCCTCTTCCACATCATTTCTTGTCTAAGTTTTCACCTTGGAATGGGAATGGGGAAGAAGGGCGAGGGAAAAGGACTGTACAGTGTTGAGTGGCCATGGTCGGGTGTGGCCCATCTATTACCTTTGCGGTCACTATTTCCTTAAGCTCTCCAGTTCTGCAGCCATGCCGTCCTCATCCAAGGTCGCCATGTCTGCCTTTGAGCCCCAATCTGGATTTTTCCATTTGTCTCTGAAGACATTAACTTAAACCCTAGAAAGCTTTTGGGGAGAAAATGTTACCACTGATGATTCTGGGATGTGACCTCGGCCGCTGTGGTAGGAGGGAGCTGTGCAGTTGTTGTGCTAGGGATAAAAGGACCTTGTCCATGACAGGGAGGCCCCTACCCCTCAGTGATGCCCCAGCCCCAGAGAGGGTGTTTTCTGTCATGGGTAAGTCACCTCTGGTGTGTAGCTTCAGAATATGGATGTGGTGTGGGAGTGCGAGGGGTGGTGGGTGGCTATGGTGTGGGTGACCCCAGCTGCTCTGCCAGCGGGTTCTCAGCATGGGAGTAAACTGGGGGCGAGGAACATGAATAACATACAAAGCTGAAAAAGGGCGAAAACTTCCCTATTTCTTGTCTTTAAAACCAGTAGCAATGAGGGAGGGGAACAAGCTGGTGCAATAAATTATGAAGCTGGATGCAGCTAAAGGCTTAGGAAACACAACATCCACTCTCAAAGATGGTTTCCCTTTGCCCTAGGAGGTTGCCTGAGAAGGAGAAGTGGAGAAAGTGTTTTACAGTAACCCACTACAGATGTACAAATAGCCCAGGGTTGTTACAAGGACCAAGCCCCACCTTCTCTGAGCCACAGATTTGGTGGCGGAAACAGATGCAAGCCATTAAATCAGCACTGCAACCCTTCCTCTGACCACTTGTCTAACATTCTCACTTCTTTAAAGATTGGAGAAGATTAATATTCAATGTTGTTAAATTAGAATAAAATGCAATAATAGCGACATTTGACTATTTGAAGAAATGTATTTTCTTTCATTGTAAGAATAACATCTAAACCACACAATTCAGCTATTACTAAATCATAATTTAAAAGAAATATAATTCGTAAAAGAATAAGACATTTAAAAGAGACAAACTATCCTATAATATATACAACTCAATTTAATAAGAAATATGGTTGAAAATTATCAGTACTCTTCCAGCTGTTAGTTATATACGTAAGGAAAGAGAAATGTGACAAAGAGGGTAGACACATGGTATGTGTCTAATTCTAAAAGTCATTTTAAACTAAACAGCACTACACACATTTTCACAGCAGGAATTCAAAGATAGATTTTTGGCCCACTTAACTATCTAGTTAAGTCAGACATAACTGGAGGATCTCTGTCTAATTGTGTAGACGTGTTAAGATAATTCTTCACTTTACGATCACCAATCTAGCCCTTTTCAAGGCACGGGAAGTGTGTGTGTGTGTGTGCGTGTGTGTGTGTGTGTGCGTGTGTGTGTGTGTGTGCATGTGCGTGTGCTGGGTTTAGATTTAGAAATGTAACTTTTCATACTATCCTATTATAATAGCACACAGTTGCTTTTCAGTCAATATTTTAAATAAGAGCTCTCAAGGCTTCCTTAATAACCGTTTGAGGAATATTCTGTTTGGTCTTCATACAAGCACACCAGGTGTTTGTATCAAATCCACCCTTTACTCCTGAACTGAGTCCTATGCTACCTCACACTCCACCATTCTTCCCTCTCAGCTTTACGAGCTCTTTTTATTTCTTTAATATTCACTGAGTCCATTTAGTGATGTGTGTGTGTGCATAGGTCTCTGGTAGAGACCAGAGCTGGGGTAACATCCCAGGACTTAGTCCCTGAAGAAAATCAATTCTTCCTTTTCTAACAACCATCACTTGGCAGTCTCTCTAATGCATGCTGGGACTTTGACCTGGCTTGCTCTTGTGTGGGTGTCATGGAGGGGACACCGCTGCTGCGAGTCCACCTTGGAGATACCTTTCCCAGCACTGCTCCCCATTTCCAGCTCCTACATTCTTTGAGGCCCCATTCTTGAAAACATTTCTTCTTCAAAGGTTGCAGCTTTGGGAAAAGAAAAGATACTCTTTTAGCTGTTTCACGAGATTAAAGAACTTTAATTCAATTTACATGGTCTTAAAATTTAATTGACTCCCATCAGTTTAGGGGTTTGCTTATTTGTTGATTTGTTTTGAGGAAGAGTGTCCCAGTACTGCTAGACTAGTGCCCCAGCCTAGACTGGTTTTGAGTACATGGTTCTATTGCTTATCTCTCCAGTAATTAGAATTACAGATACATACCTCCATGTCTAGCCTTTCCCATAAGCTAGGAAAATATAATAAGAATGTTGCAATCAATCTATGCTTTAATGTTTTAGCAAATAGATTTCAAAAGATGTCATAAATAAAATAATTTTGTTTTAAGAAGGGATGCTAAGCCCTGGGTCTAGAGTATTTCTCATGTCACCTTTGATGGACTAACAACACGTTCAGCAGCCATGGCTACACTGCTTTTTTTGCTTCATTGTGCCCTTGGGCTTTTATTATTTCTTAAATGGCTTCTGGATGCCCATGTGGCCACCGTCAGTCCCTCCTGGGAAATCCCCATGCTGAGAACACATTATGATGCTCTCTGCAGCAATTTGACTCAGTAGACGACAGTTTCTCCAAGTAAGACTAGGAAAATTCAGTTCAAATGAAGTTTAATAGGTCAATCAAAGCTCTTGACTAGTGTTTTGTAGAAATAAATGTCTTATAAAATATGTGACGTGCTGACTCACAGCAGACTTCTGATAACATGTTCTGGGAATATCTGTTTCATCCCTACCAGCTTTCCTAGCTTTTGTGGCTCTCACACCCACATTGTATGGGCAGAACAAACTGGACTTACTGGGTCATCACAAAACAAAAAAAAAAAGAAAGGCAAGAGGCTGAGATAATGAATGTTGGTGAAGTAGGAGGGAGTTGGAGAGGAAAAATGGGAGGCAGATATGATCGTACTTTAATGTAAATAAGTATGAAAATGTCAAATATAAAGAAAAATGAAAGAAAGAATTGGAGCTGGGGAGATAGCTCAGCTGGTAAGGGCAGTTCCCATGACCTGAGTTTCATCCCAGGGAGGTGGATGGAGAAAACCGAATGAATTCCAAAAGCTGTCCTTGGGAGTCCACACTCACGCACACCCCATTCCACATAAAATGGGGTACCTTGGAAGGTGCACACCGTACTGTGCAAGTAAATAGATAAAATGTAACTTCAAAATATTTTTTAAGCAAGGAAAAGCTTTTTTAAAATGTAATTCCTTATTGAGTCTTGGGAATTTCATATCATGCACCCAAATCCCCCTCTCCTCTCCACATCCCTCCATATTTGCCCCGAACATTGCGGCTTCCCCAAAAGCAACCCCCCCCCCAAATTAATTAAAAATAAACAAAGCAAACCAAAAAAACCACAACTCTGTCTTTCCTGTCTCTGAACACCTCTTCATTTGTCTGGGTGGCATCAGGGGTGAAGTGTGTCAGGAATTCTACCCTTTTGTCTGGTCAGCCCCTCCTGCAAATGCCCATTGCAATGAGTCTGGCTCACGGCCCCTGGCACACCATCGTCACCGGGCCCTCACTGAAACTCCTCGTGGATGTCCTGCTGTTGCCCTGAGTCATGGAGATCCTGAAGCTGTGGTTCTGCAGGACCAGTCCCATCACATGCTCTAGCAGGTCACAGATGGGGTAGATGTTAGGGTGGGCCCATCCACGACCCAGGGTGTGTGTCTGGGTGGTAGCTGAGCTGGTTCAACCTTGCCCCTCAGGTGAGGCGTGGAGCCCATTCTTCTCCAGCTCAGATGTCGCCATAGCCCCTGTGGCAGTGCTGGCCCTCAAACAGCAACATGGCTCAGGTGACAACCCAGATCCCAGGTATTTTCATGGCCTTCAGTGGTAATATGAGTCACAGATATCAATACAGTCTGTACCCTGAGTGTGGTAGAGCTATGAAGAAGGACAAGTTTTAAGCAGAGATTGTCATTGACAGCTTGATTTACAATGGTAGTAATAACATCTATTGATGACTCTTGGATCTTGTTTATTTCAGTGCTAGTAATGGGACCCAGAGCCTTGGACATGCTAGGCGAACACTATACCACTAACTGACAAACAAAGGCCTCTGGAGCCTAATACGTGCAGGCTCCTTGCAAGGTTCAGCAGAGCCCCGAGAAGGCAGAGCACTGCAGCGCTAACCACCTGTGTTAGGTGTGCAGCAATGTTGCTTTGCTTTGTTTTGACTTTTTTTTTTTTTTTTTTTTTTTTAGTTCTCTCGTTTTCATGCCGAATTCCTCCCTGTAGCACAGGTAGCCAAATCCTATCTTCATCAGGGTCAAGCAGTTCCGGAAGTGATACGCTGCGCCACAGAAGTTTCTGTCAACATAGGGAGATGAAAATGACTGAGCTTCAAATATGAAATAAGCTTGCAATGATTAAAAACAACATTCTGGTTAAAAGACTTCATGAGCTTCTCTCCTTGCAATTAGCCATGTCGTTTTATTCAGAGGAAGGCTCCAGGGAGCCTCGTGTGCCGTGGAAAGTCTGATTTCCACGGTGTTGTGAGGTTCACGAAGCTTTCTCACAAGCAATTTCATTTTAATTTCTATGCTGCCTGCTTATTTTTGTGTCCAATTTGAGAACTCTGTTCAGACCCATCGTCGGCGTAGCTTGAGGGTGTCGCTGACACAGAATTCGGTTGACACTGACTGAGTTTTTTTTTTTTTTTTTTT
>NC_022031.1:1548120-1549990 GCF_000317375.1 Microtus ochrogaster
AACTCACAGAGATCCGCCTGCCTCTGCCTCCCGAGTGCTGGGATTAAAGGCGTGCGCCACCACCGCCCGGCTAAATGTGTAGCCCAGGCTGGCCTCGAACTCGTGATCCTCCTGCCTCTGCCTCCTTCAGCAAATCCTACCGGCGTGCGCCACCACAACCGGCTGGCTGAGTTTTTCTGCGATGAAAAATACCAGAACACAATGAAGTAAAACAGAAGATGGTCCCTCTTCAGCAGCATCCCGGAGGCAGTACTTCAGGGATAGAATTAGTCGAGGAGCTTTGAACTTGATTCAATTTTTTATTCTTCAAAACTTCTCCTGGGAGATCATATTATTTGAGTTCAGCTTTTAAAATCATTTCAGTTTCACCCCTGTTGCTTTCAAGCTTTTTCTTAGGAATTTGTGTAGAATAAAAGCTCTGTGCAGTCAATATTCATGAAAATGAAAAGAAAAATTGATCTGCATAGACTTCCCTTTTACAACACCTTTACTGAAGGAAAGTTCCACGCCTCTCCTGGAGGAAACAGCTAGCAGTCTTGTTTGCCAGATTCAGATAAATAGCTCCTAGCATTTTCTCTGGATCCAGTTCTCACTTGTTTGTCTCTATTCTGGCACCTGGATTCCTTAGGCTGTTTTGCAACAGCCTTGAGCTAATTTTTTCACTAGGGTCCTCCTATTTTAACCCCTGGAATAGTTTGCCTCAACCAAGTACATCTGACCTATGCTTGAATGTAAATATGAAAATAGAAAGCTGAGACGATTGGGCTACTGCTCTATACGGAAAGGAAAACAATAAAAAAACCAAGGCACTTGGCAAACTCTCTCAGGAAGTTCTTGGCAAACAATCTCTTCTGTTTCAGCAACCCAGAAGATTGTCTAACCTGTTATCTTTTGGGTACAGAGCTGCCTGATGTCACAGGATTTTCTCATCATCTCATTTCCTTCCAAGAAGATGAAGATGGGATAAGAAATTTCAGAAGGTTTGATGCATAGAACTGAAAACAATGCCGTCAAGACTTTCAAACTTATCTTCTGGCCTGATTCACCAATCCTCCTTCCGAACCTGAACCAGTCCTTCATCTGTTCGTTCATTATTTATCTAGTGCTTGCTGTATGCTAGGTCCTGGGGGTATAAAGTTGTCAATGTCTTAAAAAAATTCCAAGATGCATTAGAAGGCAGTTCTGTGTGATTTGATGCTGTAGGCAAAAATAGATAGTGTCTGAAAGGTTCAGAGAGACTTCCAGAGGCAGGAGCAACAAGAAACATTTTTAACCTGAACTATTCTTTCTTGCTTATCTTCTTTGATGTTTCCCCTCAAATCCTTATGGTTGGTTGGACTGCTTTGTGTCTCCTAGGTCTTTGGGCTCTGTTGTTCCAGGGTAGGCACTTCCAACAGGCCAGACTTTGGCAAAGGTTCATCATGGTTCCCTGCCAAGGGTTCTCACTGGCAGATGGCAACAGCTGCTGCAATTGAGTGGAAGAAAGTGCAGGAGGAGCCCTGCAGAATGTCCTTTTTATTATACTAATGGCTTCTTTCCTGAGAGCGGCTTTTCATTGTATCAGTGCATAATTGTTTCTGCTAATGCATTTGCTCTGATCATACAAAAATCTAATTACTCTATGTAATGAATCATTAACAATTTCCTTAAATTCATTTCAGTTGTTTGCATGTTGGCATTCAGTTTATGCTAATAACCCTAAAATATTCACGCTTTTAAGTCTGAGATGCAGATGTTAAAAATTTGTTTTGGTAAATGCACGCTGCGGATCTACATTTTGTAAAACGTTCAAGTGTAAACTCCTGAAGATTATTCTGGAATACGCTATTCTGCTCATCTACCTACCTTTAAAGCAGAGGTTCCCCCCCCC
>NC_022031.1:1550090-1550362 GCF_000317375.1 Microtus ochrogaster
CTTCAGCACATTCCGCTCACCAACAGAGTAACACATGGGGACATCTACTTGAGAACATTGGGTGGTGTTTGTAATGAAGGAAGATTGCAGAGGAAGGGGACAGAATCTTTTCTCATTGGCTTATCCAAAATATTTCAGACTCTATCCAGTTGGTGAAAGAGATATTAGAAATTAATATTGTTGTTAACTTAAGAAAGAAAAATTAAAATTCAATTCCCAGCATTTCTACTCTTCTGAACTGTATACCGGGACGTCATCTCCTCTCCTGAGTA
>NC_022031.1:1550870-1569546 GCF_000317375.1 Microtus ochrogaster
TCAATCAATCACCTCCATCTCCTGTACTGAGTACCCACACACCAGTCAATCAATCACCTCCATCTCCTGTACTGAGTACCCACACACCAATCACCTCCAAAGCTTATGAGGTCAGTCTCCCATAATCCTCATTTCACAGATTAGAAAGAGAATTTGAGAAGTGCAGCAACTTGGCCCAAGGTTACAGTATTTCACAGTGGCTCTCAACTGGGCTTAGTTCTGTCTGGTTGGGGACATTTGGCTATGTCTGAAGACATGTTTCACTGTCACAACCAAGCAGGGGCCAACTTCCACAATGAGGAGAAGCGAAGGAAGCTGCCTATCGTCCCACAAGAGAGGGTGATCCACCCAGCATGACGCTAATGCTGTGCCTGGGAACCGCGGTGCTGCAGCTGTGTGCACTGCCTCGGTCACAGCTCTGTGGGCTGCTGGTTCCAGAACAGCTGGAGCAGACAGCTGCTGTGGAGAAGGCTGTGTGACTACCCCAGCTCCAGCACCTGTGGGAGTGCGGCTTTGCTTTCCTGTTTGGGGACTTTGGAACTCTGCGGAGGGACTAAGGAAGCCGTGAGTGAATATATATTATTTGACACGGGCACACCTATGACACAGACCAAATGTCTCAGGTTGGCAAAGTCTTCTTCATACTGGTCAGGTCCAGAATCGGCAAAGCCTTCCTCTGGTTTGAGTGTGAATGTTGACAGTGTGTGCAAGTATAACTATTTAGGAACAATTGAGCAGTGTTTACAACAATTAGCAATCGCGGCTTCCTCCTGGATCTTTTTAAGAAAAAATATTTAATTTTATTTTATGTGCAGCATTGGTGTTTTGTCTGCATGTATGTGAGAGGATGCCAGAGGCCCTGGAACTATTGTTACAGACAGTTGTGAGCTACCATGTGGGTGCTGGGGATTGAACCTGGATCTTTACATCCTCAGACTTCCCACCAACAAAGACCTACACTAGCTAACTCCTCCTCCTGGGCTGGACTTAAGAAGCTTTCTGAGGTTCGGCTTGTTGCTGTAGTAGGTACACTCCATCGGAGCAAGCACAATCTACCGGATCCCAGCTTTTTCAACATGTGTGTCTGGTCTTCAATCACTTGCTGCCATAGAATACCTGTGGAGCTACAGCCCGGGCTGTGCACACAGTTTTTACCTGTGGAAGTGACTCACAGCCAGTGTCAGATTCTCTGTTCTACAGGCCAGTTTTGAGGAATTTCCACAGAGACCCTGTCTCTGGAGGCACTGAGGCTCAGCTGCTCTCAATGGTCACCACTTAGGTGAGCTGGGGTCCTCTGCCTCCTCCTCTAGTTGCGGTTTGGTTTGCCCCAGGGCTGTTGACACTGTCCACTGCTCTGTGGGACTGCAGTCAGTAAGAACCCTTTGTCAGTACTCACCACTTCCTCGCCCTCTTCTTCCAAGGTGACCTCCTAAATATGATTCCTGTGCATGTGTGTGTGCACAAAACCCACCTTTAACTAGGGTTTCCTGCATGATCACGGGTGGGAAGTTATTAGTTGAGAAAGGACATTGTCCCAGTGGTTATAGTACTGAGAACTATGACTCCCCAATCCCAAGGATACCTGCCTGTATCTCATCTGGGAGGTATGAGGCCTTTGGAAGCTCTCCCTCAGTCCATGACTGACTTGACAGACTTCATCTTGTGAAGGCAGCCACTGCTGCTATGAGTTCTTGGGCATGGTGGCCCTGGCGCCCATGAACACTTTCACAATATTGCAATTTCAACCATTCTTTCCAATCATCATTTGTACAATTTTCCACATTTCTTTTCTCCTCCATCCAGCCTGAGCAGGAGGTGACTCATCTGTCCTTTCTCTTTCCTCGCTTGCTGAGGTAAAATCCTGTACTTTAGATGGTTGTCATGTGACTTCTGTACCCCAGCTCTCTGCTTCCCACGCTGATGCTCCACCCATGCCCACGATGTGGCTTATAGCTTATGATTTGACTATTCCAATAATGGCTGTCGCTCAACGGAAAGTTCAAGAATCCAGTAGCTGTTTAGTCCACAAGACTGATGCTTCAGAATTCTCGAATCCCAGGATCCCAAAGAAGTGTGCTCTACTGCCAGTGAAGGAGTGAACTTGCCAGTCAGAGCAAAGGGAAGCAGGCAAGTGGAGGGTTCCTTTGTCCCAGTCCTATATACAGGCTGTCACTGGAAGGTGTGACCTATATTTAAGATGGATTTTCCTACCTCAAGAGATCCAAATTTTTTTTTGGGGGGGGGGGTGGTTCTTCCCACTTCAAATGATTGAATCAAAAAGAATGCTTCATAAGCCTACCCACCATCTTGGGATTTAGTTAATTCAGGACGCAGTCAAGTTGACAACCAAGAATAGCCATCACAACCACACATATCCATGAGGACTGAAAGTGACCTGTTAACACCTATAAAACAGATTCCCCCAAGGTCCCAGGAGAGGTGGTCCACCATTGTCTAACTAACAACTGTGAGAGATTTAAGGCTTTTTAGAAGAACTTTGACATACTCAATGATCTGTACATAAACAGTCTTTCTTAAAAGAAATTTATTCCCCCCCACCCCCGGCACAGAATATTTTGATCTGGGTTTCTCTTTCCTTGTCTCCTCTGAGATCATCTTTATCTCCCCACCCATTCAATTCCATACCTTCTTTCTCTCTTTCTTTAGAACAAATAGACCAATAAAAAATAAGCAGTCAGAATAAAACAATGCAAACAGAGAAATGAAAAAGTAATGACACAAAACAAAAACATAGAAAAAGTACAAGAAACATATATACACAAGACATGCATACATGCACACACACACACACAAACCTCAAGAAACATATATACACAAGACACACACACGCACACACACACACACACACAAACCTCAAGAAACATATATACACAAGACACGCATACATGCACACACACATACACAGAAACCTCATGGAAACACAAAACATATATACACAAGACACGCATACATGCACACACACACAAAAACCTCATGGAAACACAAAAACCATAATAGATAAGCAAAAGAGAGTTAAGGTAAAAAAATAATAATACACTATTGAGTTCATTCTGTGTTGGCCATGTACTGCTGGGAGCGGGGCCTCCCCTTGAGTGTGGCTTGTGTTCCCAGTGACTCCACTGGGAGAATGACCTTTCCCTCTGTGAGAGGTTGTCAGGTGAACAGCTGTTGGTTTAGAGATGGGAGCTCATGCCCACTTCCCCTGTCAGGGATGGGACTCCATCCAGCTTGGCCCTCTGCAGCCCCGGTACACACCGCTGTAGTGTCCTGGGTTCGTCTGTACACCAGTCCTTCTGTGTTTAAGACCTTGCTTCCTTCAAGTCGTCTGTCCTCACCGGCTCTTCCAACGTCCCTGCCTCCTCTTTCACATAGCTCCCTAGACCTAAGGGGAGGGCTGTAAGGCAAACATTCAGTCCCAGACGTGGTGTTCCAGTGTCTCTTGCACACAGACAAGTGTGGGGGTCTGTGATGGTTCCCATCCCCTGCAGGAAGAAGCCGCTCTGATGCCTTCTGAGCAGGACCCTAAACTGCTTCCCATTGGGCGTGGCTTCTGGGTGCCCGGATACGGAGTCCCATTATGGTTTCTTTGCCTTCACCTTTCAGTCAGAATTCCTAAAACCTATTTTTAAGGATCTGGACTGCTTTTTATACGTCAGCCCAGCTGACAGTCTTTCTTCCTGATAACCACTCGCTGAGAAGCAATTCCCCTATGCAAATTCAGTGTGCACTTTTAGTCCCTAGGCAAATACTAGTTCCTCCACCAACTTCTAACTGGCAGGGCTTTGGGGTGGGAGTGGGGGTGGGGCACCAGTGATTGAACTCAGGGCCTTGTACAGGCTAAGTGAGCACTCTGCTCCTCAGCTACCCCTGTTTTTATGCAGGGTCTCACTAAGTTGCCCAACTGGTCTTGATCTTGAATGTGCTTTTCACAAAAGCAATGGAGCTGCAGCGGAGCTAGCTGTAAGTAGAAAGTCAAACGCAGTGATTTCTAACTTTTAAGTTGTGTTGTTATCTTACAGACACCACAATGTTGTAGACAACATCAACTTGATATTGTAGAATTGAGTTTTTATTCTAATGGAAGTATTCCAATTAATGTAAAATTTGATAGGCATATAGATGGATGTGCAATTTCTACCTGCATTTTATTTTGGTTACACAACACTATGAAAGCCAGGCAAATAACCGATTTCACAGAGTTTAGGAAGCCACTTTGCAGTCAATAAATTTTATTAAGCATTTGCATAAAGTTATTGTATATGGCACACCTTAACATGCTGATGGTATTCCACACACTAAATGTGATGCCACTGGCTTATTTAACATACGGCACGATGACATACAGGACTTCACTTGAAGCACGAATCTCAGTGCAGGGCTATTATTTTGGTGGTGGTGGTGGTGGTATTGGCTACTGAGGAGGAAGGAAAGAGACTGAAATGGTTGGCTGGTCTCCGAATGTGACGTGCACACAGCAGACGCATGCTATTACAGTTTTATGGGGAGCAACTAGGGATCCTTAGGACAGGGAAGGGGCACAGCTGGGGACAGCACAGGAAGAGACCCTGTCCCTGCAGAGCAGGCGCTGTCATGGCAGAGCGTGAGCACACAAAGAACCCGACAAATGATAAAACTGTGTCATGTCATGCAGGACCTTATAGATACGATCAACTTGAATTTATAAAATTTAATTTTTAACCAAGTGAAGTGATTTCAATTAATGAAAACTTGTAAGTTGAGGGGTTTTCAGGCCCACCTTTGCTAAGGAGAGAGGCAGGTTGAAAAGAAGAGCTAGGAAGTGGTACGAGGGAGGTAAGAACAGTGGCACTCGCTGGGGCCACTGTGGACATCTGAGTGCAGATCTTTATAGGAAGAGGGTGAGTAGAAGAGGAGTCTCCAGTGACGGGGCAGAGGGTCCACAGGCCCTGAGGACACGATAGGAACAGTGAGTCACTGTCGTGGGAAAGGGTTAGGGCCATGTCAATGTCACAGGGTTCAAGGCATACGGACTATTTACAGTACTGTTCTAACTCTTGAAAGAAATGAAGTTATTAGGATTTTAGAAGAGGAAGTGATATAATGTCATTTACATTTTTGCTAAAAATCTTTCTCACGATTGTGCTGAGAGTGGACAAAGCAAAGGGGACCTAGAGAGGTTGGTAAGAGATGGAACAGACAGCTGGGGTTGCCAATTCAAAATCCCACAGGGTGGGTGACGTGAACAGTAGGCCTCCTTTATTCTTCTCAGTTTAGGAAGCTGGGAAGTACAGACTCAAGATACCAACTAGGAGCGTTTCATACTGAGTTCTCTTCCTCAGCTTGTAAGTAACTACCATATCACCTCGTGTTCATGTAGCGTTTCTGTGGTAGGCATAAAGAATAGAGAAAGAGAGAGACGGGGATCTCTTATTGACCTTCCTATCTTATAGGATAAGCACACTAATGCCAAAGTGCTAGGGTCCCACTCTCTTGGGGCTATCTAGTTCCAATCACCTTTACCATGGTGGTTTAAAGAGAATGCCCCCCATAAGCTCATATATTTGAACATTTAGCCTGCAGTTGGTGAAACTGTTTGGGAAGGATAGGAGGTGTGGCCTTGTGGGAGGAGGTGTGTCACTTGGGGTGGGCTTTGAGGTTCCAGAAGCCCATGCCAGTCCGTTAGCTCTCAGCTGCTACTCCAGCATGATGCCTGCCTGCCTGTTGCCATGCTCCCTGCCATGTGATGCTCATGGACTAACTTTGAAATTGTAAGCCCCCAATAAACCATTTCATCTATGATTTGCCTTTGCCATGGTATCTCTTCGCAGCTATAGAAAAGTGACTAAGACATCTCCTCAACTCCAAATGCCACCACATTGGTTCAGCATATGAATTTGGGGGAGACACAAATTTTCAGTTCACAACAGAAGGTCACTGCAACAATTCAGGTGAGAGATGGCTGAGAACAGGGTATAGTGGAGGGCACAAACGGTGAAAGTATATTTAAAAGTGGAGTAGAATGTCTCGGCTGAATAATCTGATATAGATGTTGGGAGACACAGTGAGCGAGAGGCAGGAGAGGACATTGGGCGGGCATGCTATTATTACTGTTTACTGTGATCTTCAATATTCATAAGCAGTGCTCAACACGGCAGGCAGCTAGTATTCTCTGGGACAGTGAGATTCCAAAGTTCTTGCTTTAATGAGTTCCAGTTTGTGAATTAATGTGAGCAGGACATGCCACAGTGGATTTGGTCCTGTTTGACCCTGGAACTGGAGTCATGAACGCGCCAGGCCAGGGATGTCAATACTCTTGCCACACAGACTGTCCTGTGCAGCTGAAGAAGGCTCTGCCTCAGGTCCCAGCAGCATTCCCCTGGGAAGCATCCTAGCATTGCTTTTATGTGTTTTGTTTTCTAAAAATCACCATTTCACTCACAAGTGGTCTCTTATTGCTGGCTGTCTTGGGTACAGTCCCCACCAGCTAAGATCTAGAGAATCAACAGGCAGAAGTTATCTCAGGGGTCCCATGTCACCATCCAGAAGCTGGCAGAGGTCTCCTGCTTTCTCCACACACAGTCAGGTGCTCTGATTTGATCTGCTTCCAACCGCAGTGCAAGAGAGAGTTCATGTGTTACGTGAATTTAAATACAGATGTGGTAAAGTTCTTCTGTTTGGAAAGGGAAGTTACATGTGAGGTCAGTACTAATCACAGATAAAGGCTGGCTTTTGTCTTGATGTCTCGGCAGACAGGAGAAAATAACATTTTCCTAATTAACGAAAATGCCAGAATGTTACAGAATTCTTTTTAAAAATTTACATGGGGTATACATCTTCATGTGGCTGTGTTCATGGGAGTGAGAATATCGACAGATGTGTAGTCAGACCTTGGTGATGAAAGTCCTCCCCAGTTGCCCTCTACCTTACTTTCTGAGACAGGATCACTTATTGAACCAGAACCAGGCACTCACTCATTTGGCTAGGTCAGTTGTTCTGGGAGCCAGCAACCTGCCTGTCTTCACCCCTCCAGCACAGTGAGTGTATTTGTGCACATCCTCACATGCTTATTGGGTGGGTGGGTGAGCACTAGGGAGCTGGACTCAGTTCTTCACACTTCATGACAAGAACTTTTCTGGCCCAGTGATTTCTCAAGGCCTTGACCTGTAGCAGTCACCATGGAAGCAAATGTCAGTCTCAGTTAGAAGGCTTTGAGCTGCTAGGAGCTTGCCCATTCTATTAGATGCACATCTTGATATAGAATTTCATTATTTTGTTAAATCAATGAAAAATTTGTCTCCTCAATCCTATGATAATTGGAAATAATCTTTAGTTCTTCATATTTTTATGACTTTTCTCTACATAGATGCTGACCAAGGTTTCTGTCTTGCCTGGTTTCACAGCCATTCAGTCCCAAAGAAACACGCAGAGGCCTACATTAATCATAAACTGGTTGGCCTTTTATCTCAAGCTTCTTATTAACTTTTACATCCTACATTAACACATAATTCTTGTCTGCATTAACCACATGACTTGGTACCTTTTATCAGTGAGGCATTCTCATCTTGCTTCCTCTGTGTCTGGGTTACAGCTGAAGACTGAACCTTTGCTTTTCCCAGAATTCTCCTAAGGTTGCCCAGCCTATACTTCCTGTCTGACAACTGACCAACCAACATTTTATTAGACAGTACAAGAGACAAATCTTTACAGGGTACAAGACCATTGTCCCACAGCAATGGGCTTTTCGAATATTAAAGACTTTCTGTTGTATAATGGAGTAGAATGGTGGTCATTAGAGACAGGGAGATGAGGGAAGCAGAGGGAAAGGAGTTAGAGGAGAGCATCAGAATATGGAGAGGAGGATCCAGCTGCTGTGCAGCACAGTGTGGGTATCTCTCGCTCATAGAATCCTACTGCCAAATACCACTGTCTTAAAAAGTGCAATAAAATGGCTCCTAACAACATTCTGCTGTACCTATAGATCAGTGTCTTATTCAGCCACCCTCAGAGAAGCTTCCTCCCACAGAAGATGGGAGCAGATTCAAAGACCCTCAGCCAGACATTACACAGAAAGAGAGATCTTGAAACACACAGCTCCATCAAATCCCTCCCCTCAGAGATCAGGGAACCTCACAGAAGAGGAGCTGGAAAGAGTGTCTGAACAAGGGGGATGGAGGACACCAGGAGAACAAGGGCCTCTAAATTAATTGAGCAAAGCTCACATAAAACTTCCAGCGCTGACACGGGTCCACACCAGGTCCGCTATGTACTTGTTACAGCTCTCAGTTTAGTGTTTTTGTGGACCCCTGTGTGAATGAGTGTGTCTCTGATTCTTCTGCCTTCTCTCGGGGCTCTTTTCCTGCTGTTGGCTTGCCTTGTCCAACTTCAGTGTGAGTTTTTAAATTTTATCTTACTATATTTTGTTTCGTTATGTTTTGCTGTTCTCTTTTAGAAGCCTGTTCTTTTCTAATGAGAGACAGAGAGGGAAGGATCTGGAGGTAAGTAGAGCTGAGGAGGAGCTGAGGAGCAAAGGGAGGGCAAACTGTAACCAGGATATAATGTATGAGAATAGAATCTATTTTCAATAAAAGGGAGAGAACGTTATGGCATCAGAGTTCTCGTCTGAGTAGTTGCACAGATCACATTTAATGATAACTTATCCCTTTTGTTGGAAAAAGTTTCCTAGTGATTATAAATTAATATAAAGCTATCTAGTCTTTTAGCTATTGTTTTTATCATCCTGTATTAAATATTCATTCTGAGAAAATTCAAAAAATAATGCTATCAGTTTAAATATGAGAAAACAACATTAAAATATGGCTTAACACCTTAATTTTGAATATATACAAGCCAATGTTAAAGTTCAAATGGAAAAGGAAAAGAACAAGAATAATCAAGAAAAATTGGAAAGGCTCATGGGAGTACTAACTTTTCTATTTCAACTTATTTGAAATTCTCAGTAACAGAAACAACGTGGGAATGCTTTCTATGGAAAGATGGATAGGCCTACCATAAAGTAGGTGACCTGACTTATAAGAACACCGTCCTCTAAATGAGTCAGTTGATGGCAACAGTTCCATTGCATAATGTTGGCTCAGTGGGGAATGGGGACACATGCTCAGTGGCTCAGTGTGTAACCTGAGAACTGACCTTTCCAATCCTAGACTTTCTCCTATCCTTCTCCTTCATTCCACAGTCACAATTTCCAACCAAGTGCTTGCCCAGAATCCGTTATTACTGCTGTTGTAAACCAAGATTTGGAGGACTAAATGAGGAGGCATGGGTTTATACGGTCCAATGTTATTCCGACATTTTCCAAACAGCTTTGGGATTGTATTTATATCCATACAAATCTACTTTCTGTTGCTTTCTGAGGGATTTGTGATCAAACCCATGACCTCTTGCATGGCAGGCCTGTTCTGTATCTATAATAGTTTGTGTCTGATGCTTCACAACAGCAATGCTGAGAAGCACCAAGTCAGTTTTAGTTCTATTATGCAGCTTCTGGGTTAGAAATTACACGTGTGTGGTTGTGCAGTTCTGGTTTAAGGCATCTCACGATGCTGCAATCATGGCTGCAACTGAGTCTGAGGTTATTGAAGGATGTGCAGGGCTGGAAGGCTGGTTTCCACGGAGCCTGTCTTACATCACCTGGAAGGTGGTCCTGGGTGTTGGTGGACGGCCATAGCTTTTTGCCCCTAGGGTCCCACATAGACTATTTAGATGTACAAGTAACATGGCAGTGGACCAACCCCAGAGTAAACAAGCTGAGAGAAAACAAGAGAAACTCCTCACCTTCTATGATATCACTTCCAAAGTGCCATTCCATTTTGGAAACATCTGATTGGTTAGACACCTGTACCAGGCTTTCTTTTGGGCTACCAACTAGTTCCCAAATTATGACATGGAGACTTCTTATTAGTCATGAATGCTTGGCCTTAGCTTATGGTCGTTTCTGGTTAGCTTTTTTTCTTTAACTTAAATTAACCTGTTTCTCTTCAGCTCCATTTTGCCTCAGGGCTTTTTACCTTTCTTTCTGTTTGTCCTGTTCTGTGTCTGCTGGCTGGCCCCAGGCACCTCCCTCTCTTTCTCTCTTGTTCTTTCTTCTTGTTCCTGAGCATAGATTTCTTTTTCTCTTTATTTTATTCTCTGTGCCCACCAGCCCTGTCTTTCCCTCTTCTGATTAGCTCTTGGCCATTCCTCTTTTTATTAGGGCAATCAGGTGCCTTAGGCAGCCAAGGTCAAACAGATGCAACACATCTTTACATAATTAAAGAGATGCAGCAAAAACAGATGTAATACATCATTAACAAAGGCAGCAAAGATGTGTTACATCTTTGCCTAGTTAAAATAATATTCCACAACAGAGACCTACGTTCTATTTAACACAGAAGGAGGGCCCACAGAGTATGAAATCCAGTGGGCATATCTTGGTGGCTGGCTACCTCAACACAACTGTTGCCAGAGAGACTCTTGGAAACGTCAGGCTATCCTACAAAACTAAAGACTTGGAAGAAATCAAGTTGATGAAAATTTCATGAAATAATGAGGATAATACATCTTTCATAATGAACTCTGCTCTTCTTTCTGCTACATTAGGTTTCATTGTCAATGCTGCTCTAGAACTTGGTCGGCAGTATTATGAAGTAATTGGCAAAATCTACTGGGTCAATAATTGTTTGCCAATGCATCAATTGCTGTAAGGCAGATGGATTGGAGATACTCTCAGCCCTGTTTATTGAGCACTGAGATTTTTTCCTTCTAATAGTTTGTTCTTCAGCTGCTATAAGGCTACAGTGATTAAAAAATACTTTATTACAACTTTATGTTTAGCCTATGTTCATTTTAAAAGCCCTTCTAGTATAACAAAGAGTCAAAATCTCCATCAATGAATTATGAAGCCAATTTTTAGTGAAAAAACAAGTGGTATTTTTAGAATAGGTCATCGATTCAATTTTTTTCTCATGTAGAAGAATCACCTGAGAAGACCCATTTGAAGGGCAGTTTGAAAACCTAAAATATATACATTTATGAAAGTGATGTAACTGGAATTGCAAACTAACAGGGGATATGGAGCCCCAGTTGGATATCTCATATCATCAGCTGAAGCTTGCAGTACTGGGAATGGGTTACATCTAATTGATCTCTGCTCATGGAAATCCCCAAACAACCCAGACCATTGCCAAGGCTATTGCTTGCTCTCCACGAATTGATTGTGAGGTTCTCTTGCTGATGACAACACCAAGACAATTCATTGAACATGGAAAAATCAAGCTGGAGACTACTAGCCTTCACCCACTGGCTAATGTTCAGGGTACTGGAAAGAGTGAGAGACCTTGGAATACTCTGATCTAACTGGGACGTTCCTCTCTGCCAATTCCCTTCCCTTGGGGCTCACAAAGCCCTGAAGAAGAGGAGGCAGAAAGAGTGTAAAAGCCAGAGGAAATGGAGAATCTCAAGAAAATAAGGCCTTATAAATAGAGCAGGGCTGGTGGGCCCCTGTACTCACAGGGACTGGGGCAGCGTGCACAGAGCTGCACAGAGCTGCACAGAGCTGCACAGAGCTGCAGAGGCCTGGTTCTGATGGGGTCAGAGTGCCCAGAGGGGTGTCTTTGCATCCATATGCATTTCCTGAGCTTTTCTGGCTTGTTTTGTCTTATCCTAGTTTGTTTTTTTATTTTATTTAATTTTATTTTATTAGTATTATTGCTTGTATCCTAATGAGAGACAGTTGTGTGGGGGGATTTGGGTAGAGTGAGGGAAGTGGGGAAGGATCTGGGAAGAATTGGGGGAGGGAAACCATAATCAGAGTGTATTGTACTAAAAATGTATTTTCAGTAAAAACAAAACACTGTTTTCAGTACCTAGTCACAGAAAAAAACTCATTAGGTCTGAAGTAAGGTCTTAGAACCAAAACTTTAAGTAAGTGTTGGTCTGGTCCTGAAATAGCAGTCCACAGCAAGACACATAGAATATCCCCAACAATCACTAATGAATCATGTCTGTCTCCAGCAACTTGCAGACTCAACCTACAACACAAAAGAGTTCTGGCTAGAGGATCTCTCAAACGTTAATCCCTGAAAGAGTGGTGTATTAGGAAAATGTATACAGTTCGACCAGAACTTTCTATGGTTAGCAGTAAAGCTCTGAAGACGATCTGTGGTACAATGGGGTGCAGAGAAAAGAGTTTGTCTCCTTATGTAATAGCAGAGAGTAGAGAACTTGCTTTGGATGAAGAGCTGAGGATGAGAACAGGCAGACAGCACAGCTCTACAACAAGCTGTGGTTAATTAGGATGCCCACTCAGACTGGACCACACGTCATTTCCCGGAAAGGGCACTACCAGCAAATGAGTAGGAATTAAGATTTCTTATAGCACCTGCACTACGGGATGGCACACCAGCTGGGAACTAAACACATACACACACAGACAGATGAGACACGGGACATGGGTCATCCTTGATACAAGAGTACCAAATTTACTGTGCTCCAGGGAAGCTTATATAGGGATCCTTAACTGATAGCCATGGCCCAGTTCTCAGGATCTTTCAGCTGCAGACCTCACCAGAACCCACTCCCCTGCCATCAGGGACTCGTGCTCAGAGAGCTGCAGGCACAGGAAAACATTATTTTGCTCAGTTCACTCCAGCAGGCAAAGGGTCTGAGGCAGGCAAAGAAAGTCAAGGGGCCAGGGGTCTGCAGCCCCCAACAATTCCTATCAGCCTGTACTGTGCATATAGCTTTAGCAGTCACTATAAATAATATGAAGGTAAAATATAAATATTTCACACTTCACTAAAGCCTAAGTGTTCTCAAAGAATACCCAGCCATTTCGAGTTTTAAAACTGATGAGCTGGGGAGATGTTGCAGTGGGTAATGCACTTGCCACACGAGCCTGAGGACTGGAGTTTGAATCCCCAGTGCTCAAGCAGATGCTATGTAAGTACTGTTGTTCTTTTGAAAAACTACAACTCCCATACTTCCCTTGGACTACGGATACCTGTGCACACCCCAGATACCCTTGCGCTCCCCCTTAAAAGGCAGGGCCACACGAGGCTCCGCCCCCCCGTTTGTCTTTCCTCGTGTATCCCGCACGTTCCTTTGCCCTTCTGTGTTTCCCTCCCCCATTAAAGTGGACCCACGTGGGAGCCGCCGTGTCGTGTCTGTGTTTGTTCTGCCGTGCGTGTCTGTCCTGTGCCCCGTGTTCAAGAAGAACACCCCTGCGCCTTTTATTATTTTTTAAGAAGAACAAGTACCAACATCACACTGCGGGGCGGAAATAAGATCCTCAGAACAGGAGACCTAGCTAGACTCACGAATCAGTGAGCTCTGTGTTCAAGTGAAAGATTCTGCCTCAAAACATAAAGTGGAGAATGATGGATGATGACCTCTCATGTAAACCCCTGGATTCCACATGCATGTACATACACACACAAATGTGCCTAGCTACATGTGAACATTCATACACATATGCAATCATGCCATATACATACACAAAATACAAACTAAAAATGCAAGTGAAAAAAATCAATGCATCTCTGGGTTGGAGTCCTGGGATTACTGTGACAAAGAACTCTCAGGCTGTGTCCTTTACAGAAACCAATGTCCTCACAATTCTGGAGTCTGTAAGTCTGAAATCAGCGTGCCAGCAGGTTCGTCATAGGAAGGTTCTGTTTTAGCTTCTTCTGGCCTCTGAGATGCTCGTCTTCCTGTGCATCTTTTCTGTGCCAGCTGCATCCCAATCTCTCCTCACACAGTCAAAATTTCACTAGACAAAGGTGTATCTGGTGACCACATTTCTACTTCATCACTTTTGGAACTATCTAAGTGCGGCCTCACATCCTCTTCTTGGGAGCAACAAATTTCAATGCATACAACACTATTAATTATCCTTGTAAATTCCTATACTTGTGTTTTGAGTTTGGGATTAAAGATCCCTAATAAATAGGGTTAGAACAGAACATATGTAAACATGCACTTGCGCGCGCACACACACACACACCACTTTGGGCTAAAGCACTTGGGTGTGCATAGATGATGAAGGCAATGGGAATGGCCCGATGAACAACAAAAATGAAGTGGATGCCTTGCCCTCGTCCTCAAGGGTCTTCCACTTATTTCCTATGCAAGAAACAGGCGTGAGGGAAGATGAAGTCGGCTAGCTAAACTGAATTGAATTTGGAGTGTGTTTAGGTTCTGCAGCCAAAATGCCCAAGCGAGGTGGTAATTGTTCCTTCACGGCTCACACTAGCCTGGCGTCCTTCCAGGAAGATTGGAACAAAGCAAACTGGAGACAAGTAGCCACCGAAGCACAAGCCAGGAGAGCGTGTTTGGACTCAGTTATTTTAATCTTGAGCATGGGAAGCTAAGCGGTCATCAACGGTTTTCACACAGCTGTCGCTGAGGCTTCTTGTTGTTGTCCTCTTTCACAGCCACGCTTTTAAACATCGCTGTTTCCCTTAGGACAAGATGGGACATAGATACAATGGTAAACACTTTGGTAAACTAAGTCAGGCTTTCAAAAGCTTGCCATTGCAAATAAGAAATAAGAGTCAAGAATAGGTCAAATGATGAATCAAGCTAAATCCTGTTTTTTAAATAGGATTTTTTTAATGAGAGTGGAATTGTGCTAATTTAGTCACTTGCAGATTCAACAGGAAGAAAAGTCTCAGATCCGCCGCTGTTTGTGTTTCATGTGATCAGCTAGAATGGACTGAGTGGTAGTGGGTCATGGGATTCCCTTTGATCCTGACATTTCATTTTTTCCCCCAGAATGGCATTTCTGGTACAAATTTTAACATTTTGTTTCCTCATCTTGCTCTGAAACAGTATCTCCACCACAACCAGACTCTTCCTTGATACCCTGTAGACAGTTATACCATAAACAAGGTTCCTGATCTACTTTCATTTGTGTTTCTCTATGGGTCTTTCTGAGGATATGGAGAAGGACGGCAAGCGTCTTAGGGTTTTTATTGCTGTGAAGGGACAACATGACCACAGCAACTCTTAAAAAAGAAACATTTAATTGGGGTGGCTTACTTACAGTTGAGAGGTTCAGTCCATTATCATCACTACAGAAAGCATGGTGGCATGCAGGCAGAAGCCATGCTGGCGTAGCTGAGAGTCCTGCATTTTGCAGGCAGCAGGAAGTCACTAGATACACTGGGTCCTGAGCATAGGAAACAGCAAAGCCTGCCCCCACAGTGACACACTTCCTCCAACAAGTGACACCCATGCCAACAAGCCACACCTCCTAATAGTGTCACTCTCTATGAGATTATGGGGGTCAATTGCATTCAAACTACCACAGCATATAAAATAGAAAATCAGACTTCAAATTTATTTCTTACAAACTTTATATGTGTAAACAAACTTGCCATTTTGCTAAATCAGTATGCACAGTTAAAATTGATAACAGAATCAAAGGTATCCGACTTTACCTCTCACTTTCAACTGTATGCTTTTGTACGCCTAAAATGCAGTTGTACCTTAGAAGCAACGTTCTATGAACTAGAGAACAGAGCTTCACTTGTAGCAGAGTGACCTACTTATTTTCATTGCTTCTAGTTAAAACGTTAATAAAGAATTTTCCCAAAGTGATACAAAGCACAGGATTTTAAGAAAAAAATCTCAGGCTTGCATAATTTTACTTGGGTAAAAATTCACCATATGCTCTGACTTGAGCTGTCCCCTTTAGGGTAGTGGCTGTATAGCCGACTCGATCTGGCCTTAAGTCTCTGCTTTGATAATGAATTTAAAGAGATGCTTACTTTATCTTCCTTGGGCTGCCTGTGCTCCATGTGAGCCTGAGATGACGCTCATCTAAGAGGACTCTCCGGAGAGGAGCCAGTAGATGCAAGATGATTAGCAGCCACTGGGTTAGGAATCGCCTAGGAGACACACTTCTGGGTGTATCTTTGAGGACATTCTCAGCTTTAACCAAGAAGGAAGACACAGCTGAAGATAGATGGCACTAACATAGGCCTGTGCCCTGAGTACAAAGGACAGGGAAAAGAAGAGCACTGGTCCTCACCTGTCCACGCCTCCTCCTGGACTGCTGCGATGTGGGAAGTCCTAGCTGCATTCGCGCATACCAAGCCTTTTCTACCATGCGCCAAAATAAAGCCTTTGTCACATAAGCTGCTTTTGCTCAGGTCATAGGAATGAGAAAAGTAACACATGAGTGATGAACGCTTTACTTCTACCAGAACTCACTTTCCTAAGCTGTTCTGAATGTTAACTGACATCAGAGCTATAAGAAAAACAGGGCATTAGACTCAGAACAATGCAGAAATTAGACTGGCCAACTGCTTACCCCAAGCAAGGACCCTTGACTTTGTAGCTGTGGTTTGAACACACTCAGGAAGGAGTGTTCACCAGATGCCCGTGTTTCTGGCTCTGTGATGAACTGCTTTAATTATGACCATATTTTCTAGGTCACTTTATGCATAAATATTGACACCCTGCCTCAAAATTAGTATTAGAAAATTGCAGCCCATGACTTGAAGGGTTTCCCATTTGTGAGGACCACAGCTCACATAGCAAGGAAAAGAACAATATCATAGTATCTAAACGAAATAGTGCGTGCTTAGGAGTGTATCTCTTAGAAAACAGATGGCTCTTTGCTGAGAACAAAATATGATTATGGTGTTTGCATGCCAGGGATCTCATACTGTTCAGTAAGGCTAGCTGTAGCTATTTTAGAATGCAGACCTTCAAATTGACAGGCCACTCAACTGCGCTAGCCTTGACTCTGTGCAGCAGGATACAGGGGAGATGCAGCTTCAGGGAACCAGTATGCTGATCCTGATCTGCGCAACAGCACCCTGTGCAGATCCACACGAGCAGTCCATGCTAGTGTCAGGATACACTATTTTAGTTTCAGTGGGCAATAATAGCGCCACACAAAAATAGTATAATTTGTTCTTTCTTTACCTGTCCTTATGGATTTAGTGTTTACCTCGTGTGTGTTGCTTTGACTGTTATCAATGCATTGTAACATCAATACTATGAAACATTTTTGTTTGTTTGTTTATTGTTTTATGTGAGAAGCCTGATTAAAGAATGTGAAGCCTTCAAAGAGAAAGGACGTGGAAACTGGGCAGATTAGCAAAATGGGTGGAAAAAAAGGGAAGACTGGAGCTGTTCCTGAGCTAGAACCATCTGCTCTTCAGGTTCCAACTCAGCGGCATCAGCTGAACTATCTCACACAGGGGTACTGGGAAGCATCCAGAGATATTTCTGGTTGTCTCTACTGTACTCCACTGGCAGGGACGTGCATGCTTCTAAACATCCTGTAACCCCACAACAAAGAATTTGGTCTCAAATGCCAGATTTGGGTCTTTATGCCTAAAAAGCCCTACAAATTGAATGTCGAGGTCATATATATATATATATATATATCCCTACATATGTTTTATCAGAGGATATCTCTGATTGTAATAAAGTAATTCTTACATTTTATCAATCTCACTTGTTCAGCATTATAAAGATTCTATAATATAAAATAGAGTTATTTCTGAACATGACATGGGTGTAAGATTTTTCCAAAGACACAACTTACTCTGATCAAATAGTGAAGTTAGAGTTGTCTTCCTCCCAATACGGTAGAAAAGGAAAGCATGTGGCCACCAGTACAACGGATATGTAAATCCCTTCAGCCCATTTCCATTCATGGGCACTGCGCAGACTCTGACGACCCAGAGCTGTGTGGGGCAGCGAGGTGAACCGACCACCGTCAGCGGATTAGCGAGGGGAAAGAAGCAGAGTTCATTCCATGTGTGGTACACCTGAGGTACAGGGCTGATCCCGAGGTGAGAACAGGTTGATGGCTGGACCGTCACACTGTGGCCATTGCTTTTGTAAGACATTCTGTCACATTAGTGAACAAGAAAGGTTACCTCCTCCTCTCAAATTCCCAGAAAGAGAGAGAGAGAATATGACTTGGGGAAAGAGATGAGTTCCTGGGACCCCTGACATCTGTTGCAGTCTGTGTAGGTGTGGCATTAACCTCCATCTTCCTCTCTGTGATAGGAGTTAGTTTTTCTGTGGTAGACTGGGTTTTCTGGGGAGGATTTATGACCACTGAGTTCCTTTAATAGGACCTAGGGCCTGTAGTTAGAAAGGAGAAGGTGAGAGAAAGCATGCATTGTTCCTTTAGAGCCTTCGGTTTGAAGTTCCAAGCGTCATGTTTTCGTTGGCATTTTATAACTTCGTCCCAGAGAAACAAGCTCAAAGAAGCCGACCATTCCCTTCATATTCTAGACTAGACAGGAGACTACATAATTCTCATCTCTTGGTCCTTTGTTGCTGTGAACCATAATTCCTGGGTGCCATGCACTGGGTGCTTATTTTTCCTGGGTGGGCTGGCGGCGGGAGTAGGCTGATTGCAACAGCTGAAGATTGGCCTGTGTAATCTACTCTGGGCAGACAGGTACTAAAGGTGTCTTGGTCCACCTTCTGTTATTATAGCAAAATACCCATCACTGGGAAGTTACTGGAGGAAAGAAGCTTATGTGGGCCCACAATATGGAGGCTCAGGGCTGGCAGGGACCCTGTACTCTTCCACACCATGCTGGAAAGTAGAAGGGCAAAGTGGGTGCACTTGGGGGGAAGGGCAAAGTGGGTGCACTTGGGGGGAAGGGCAAGTGGGTGTACTTGGGGGAAGGGCAAAGTGGGT